>NC_054547.1:2386009-2686009 GCF_017654505.1 Polyodon spathula | reverse complement strand
TTTCTCGGGGGTCCCGCCGAAGGACAGCTGTCGGCTGTTCTGTCGGCTGGCATTCCGGAACGGCCTTGAGGACAGTGCGTCCACGCCGTCCTTTGATATCACCTCGTCCAGAGAACTGGGCATAGCCTGGCCCACCAATAAGAACCTGCACCCCAATGTAAAAACACAAAGTACATACAGGGTTCACTTAAGAAGAATTTTAATTCTAAGCGCTAAAAGATTTACAATTTTCTTTTTTCAATGCCGTTAATTGCATTTTCATGCTACCCGAAATAGGAGTAGAGGTTAAGGCCTGGGTCTGCAAACCACAAAAGGCAGCAAAACCCAGGTGACAGGGGAGGTCATTGCTAGCCTTTCACATCAGGTCACAAAGTGCTGGAGTGCACTTATTACTTATGAAAATAAGTAAATAAATAAGAAAATAATGACTTTGCATGAGGTTAATAATAAACAATTAATACTTTAAAAAAAGTTTTGAACTTCTAGTACCTTGCAAGCTGCAAGCAAATGGAGTAAACGCCCTGCCTGGTTTCATAGTCCACCTCTGAAGGAATAGAGTCCCTTTGCATGACATTCACCACTAAACTGCAAGCAAAAAAAATACAATAGACATGGATTGGTTTCTACATGCAGCGGGTATCAAATGCACGTACAGTGCTGAAGGATATTACCCTTACCTCAAGCCCCCTGCTTTGAGAAAGTTCTCACAGAAAGATTTCACGCTGGTTTTTGCCATTTCATCATCCGTCGTTGGCATCAACTTAGAACTGAGGACCTGCAAAAAGGGATAAAAAATGTTTTGATGTATTTAAAATTACTAAAAGACATGAGACACATAGTCCTCCAATAGCTTTACAGAACTTGGACAAAAGCAGTAGGACTTGGTAAAAGCACTTGCACACATACGCTTGGTTACGCAGCTGCAACCAGAGCACGAACACTAACAGAATGTGTGTTGCTTATTTCAGACCCCATTAAGGTCTCGTTTTCTATTTGCGGGAATTCTACTCTATTTTATCAATACTGTTTTATGAATTAATACGAACATGGTCTTCTTGCCACCGAATACATTTCAAACCCTCCCAGCACTGCTAAATAAGGGATCAAAAATGTTTTGATGTATTTAAAATTACTAAAAGACATGAGACACATAGTCCTCCAATATCTTTACAGAACTCGGACAAAAGCAGTAGGACTTGGTAAAAGCACTTGCACACATACGCTTGGTTACGCAGCTGCAACCACAGCACGAACACTAACAGAATGTGTGTTGCTTATTTCAGACCCCATTAAGGTCTCGTTTTCTATTTGTGGGAATTCTACTCTATTTTATCAATACTGTTTTATGAATTAATACGAACATGGTCTTCTTGCCACCGAATACATTTCAAACCCTTCCAGCACTGCTAAATAAAACACATGGTGGTTCTTTCAAGAGACAATGCTAGTGCCACTACCTCTAGATTGTAGAGCACTCTGAAGGTTGACATGCCAGGAGCAGAGGAGCGGAAGAGGCTCTCTAGAATGGAGGAGGCACTTTGCTGGTGCTGCTGCTTCGAGGACAGGGAGGGGGACTTTGAAGCCTGAGATCCCGACGCCACTGTAAACAAGGTTTTCTAAACAGAGTGCAAAAAAGAAAGTTAAAAAAACACAGCATTAAGCAAGGTTATATGTAAAAGGAAAGATTCATACTAACAACCTACTTGGTGACTCCATACGCTTGATTCTTTCGGGACAAAGTTATCAAGGGCATCCTGAACTTCGGGGTCCGTGGGAATTAGCAAAAGTAGTTTTCGAACTCGTAATGTTATCCTGCAATAGTTAAATACAAAACACATTTAGAGGCCCGTTTAGTGGCCTGTGCAAAATGTAATGAAAATAAGCATTTAGCAGGAGAAAAAAGGCAAACTAATTATAAAAGCATGAATTTACTGGTTACATTTTAGTTTTAATTTAATGCTTAAATTAAGATGTAAAATAAAAAATACAAGAGACCTTGCAATATCCCAAAGCACTCACCTTGGCTCGTCTAAGTTGGCAAGTTGGTACAGCATTTCAAACACATTGCACACCAGAGCCATCACCACACCAGGCAAAGACTTCTCCTGAATGCAAAAAGAAACACACTTAAATCCAGCACACTGACAGTCGGTTTCACAGACCCTGATCAGCACTAATCAAGGACTACCTGATGTTACCTTAGTGCAAGGTAGTCCAAGATTAAGACTAAAACCAGGGATTGTGAAACCAGCCCTACTATGTTGTCACTGCGAATAGTAGAAATGCATAAATTTTTCTCTGAAACATTTTGTGCTACAATATTCAAGTTCAGAATCGCCTACATGTAAAACTACATTCAAGAAATAATTAGCCAGCAGGTTGTGAAGAGCACTGCATGACGTCCGTCTCTGCAAACTCTCATCATTGGTAGATTAGTGTATTAGATGTAATATTCCGCATCATATACCCCAAACGAACAGCGAGGAGACTTGGTGCAAGCACAGCGAGTATGCCGGTGTTCCTCTCCCAGTGCAAATTGGTCAAAAAGAGACATTGTTTCCTTAAAACAATTAAATGCTGCTGCTCTTTAACTTGATTATATCACTGGTGACGCTCTCCCAAAACCTCTTCACGTTAGTAAATACAATATAACATATACTGAAAATGAGTTCAAGACCGGCGCGAGTTTGCAAATTTTATGATGGACGAATTTGTATCTGCCGCTGCTGACATGCTGCAAAGGCACAGAGTTCTGACCAACCGGCTGCAAAGGCACAAAGTTCAGACCAACCTGCTCCAGGGCGTAGGCGGAGTTGAACACGCTGCTGCTGCTGCTGCTGCTGGCAGAGGCGGAGGAGTCTGCAGAGCTGCCAGAGGGAGTGCCTGTCCCGGAGGTCTTCACTGTCAGACCCTGCTCGTCCGAGAACCCCAGCTGGTTCAGCAGCTTCTGATCTTTATTCATTGTTAACTGATAAAGGAAAAACAAACACACATGTAGACAAAATGACATGCACAATACATCGATTTGATCTGTTATGTTTATGTTATGTACAGGGGAGATTTATCATCACTGTGCAGTCAAGGATTTTAACAACGGCTGAATTAAGATCATTAACCCCCCCCAAACAACTAACTTCTAAAAACTAAAATCAAGCTTTCATGTGGCAGAAGATGTTGACTTTACACATTTACCTACCACGCTATCATTAGCGAAGATCTGGACATTATCCACAGGGCAATTTAACTGCTCTGCTATCTTCCACCTGACGCTCCCAACGGTTTCATTACTGTGTGCCTGTGGGGAAAAAATGCAAACATTACAAAATATATGCATTTAATTATGCAATCTGATGATATTATTATTATTAATTTATTTACCTTTTAATACAAAAACCTGTAATTAGTGACCGTTACTTCAATGTATTCAATGCTAAATCACTTTAATTTGCTGGTAAAGATACACTGCAGTTCAAATCAAGAGGCGAAGAGCATCTGAATGTTTGCTTCAAGATCTTAATTCTGTTTCTCTTATAAAACACACCAGCGTACAGTCTCAGAAAAGTGAACAAGCCAACAGTTAGGTACACTTGAGTTATTGCCACAGAACTAGAACAGATCAATATCCACTGCATGCATTTACAGGTACACAGCATTCTACAAGGAGCAACTCTGCTGCCGTGCACCGACAAAATGTTTTTTTAAATTGTTTTTTCACAAATTGGATTAGTCTCTCTCAGCGAGTCAGGCTGTACCTCCAGTGTGAACGTGTCTTTGGTGGACTCATAGGCGATATGCAGGGTCACAGGATGACCATGGAAGGAGGCGCCATGAGGAAGGATTGTCCGAGGAACAGAATACAGATCCTGCAAGGAAGAAACATTGCAAAGTTAGAATAGGCTTCTGCAGAGTGAGAGAAGGGAATAGCAAGACTTGCCCCAAAAAATGAATATGTTTAGATTGGTGTATGGGTTCTATCCATAAGGAAGAAGTCAGCAAATACACAGAAAACATGTTTTTATTTGTTTGTAAACTCAAGATAAAAATGGTTTCAGTATTTCATAGGGAAAAGTTTTGAAAATTATTTAAATAGAGCAGTCCCCTTACGATGTCATGTTGAAATAAAAACAATGGTAAAATAATTCTACGGCTGTTCCTGTGTGCAAAATTGCTTTCTTTTTTCTTACCTCTATAGTGAGAACGTATCGTTCTGCAAGTAGCAGCAATCTTTCAATTATTATAATTTTTGTAGACCTTCAAAGAAAAAAATTAAAATAAAAAATCATCATACATCTGAACAAGTGCTTATTATATTCATGCAATAATTGTCCATTTGACCACTGGATTAATATGGAACAGATTTTAAAATGTAGTTATGAAAACGTACACAACAGTAACTTCAATACAATTATAAACATTTTCTGAAAACTAGGTTGCATGTAATGTAGGGAGTGTTTTGCAGACTCAACACATTACCTGGAAGGTGACTGCACAGACGTGGCTACTGTAGGCATGGCTGTAGCCGTCAGCATCTTGGTAGCCCTGGTAACAGCATGAGTAAGAGTAGGTCCCCCAAGGGCTGAACTGGCAGCCTTAAAACAAATGCTTCTGGTTAAATGATTACAGCAATGCATACATTATAACTTCGGAATTCCACAACAAGATCCTTAAGCCCCATCTCCTTTGCAAACATGTCCTGGGTAAGTGTTAACAATAATGATTACATGCTATACAAGAAATGACAATCACATGTAAAAGATAAAGAACAATACCATGTTAGGTGCAGTTCACAGACTAGATGGTTAATCTTTCCAAGAAGCAGTTACTGCAAAACAGTTTCAACTTATAATTAAATGTTCAGAAAAAATTACTCACATCTAATCTTTTGTAGCAATCTGCAATGAATTTCTTGTGCAGGGACACTGAATCCTGGTAGCGAAAAAATAAAAAATGTAATTTGAACTGCATCACACTTTTACTGTACATAAAATTTAACACGGAGGTCCATGCCAACTCATAAAAATAGGCAAACAGTATTTTCTCCCCGAGATATATCAAAGCTTTTAAGGTATCTCATTCAAAATGTAGCTGCCCATAACAGCCCCAGCCCCCTATTCAATACAAGGGCAGCCAGAATTGCCGTACACGTTTAGCAAACGCTCAGTGGTAAAACAATTAGAAATACTAAATTCAAAAGACAAATATTTCAATAGGATGTCTCACTGAAGACATTCAGCAAGATGTCTAATGTTTTTCATTGAATTTATTCAGTTTAAGAATTTCAGTCCCCATATAAAAAAGAATAGAAGTGTTTTTTTTAATATATCTGTCCCATTATGAGGTGGCCATGCATGAAAGTACATATAATTATAAGAAGTCTCTTCTTCCTCACATTGCTTGCTCAAAACCCACTGACAGCCACAGTGCCAACAAGGGGGAAGAACAGTTTAACGAGCCCCTTAGCTGATAAGTTACTGAAAATAATTTACCTTTCTCATTTTGGGATTCAAGTTGATGTAGCTGTAGGTAATAATCAGCTGGATTGCTTCGTTGGCAATTTCTTCATCTGGTGACTCCATAGCTATCCTCCAGATAAAATCCATCCCTGCCAAATCCAGCCTTTCTACAAACTAGAAAGCAAGAAGCTGGCTTTTAAACATCTATCGATAATAAACCGTGTCACTGTAAAGACCAAGCTTGAAAAATAGTCATGAAGATATGCTAATAATAATAACAATATTAAATAGTCACACATCACACCATTTAAAACACTATGTTGTGCATGTTGGATGCACTAGTGTTCAAAACACACTTCTTGCAAAAACTTCCACACATGTATTGGATTTCAGCCAGGGAGCCAAAAACTTATGCTGGATAACCTGCTAATTACCAATGCATGACTGTTCAGTGCAAGCAAACAACACTAGCTGAGCAAAACCATTAAAGCCTTGGACTATTCTACAACAAGTTTTGTTGACACCTAACACAAATGCTATCTTTCTACTGCACAGCTAGTGTAGATCACTACAGATTAGATTAAAAAAAGTGTACCTAAGAATGGTTTGCAAATTTTACTGAGAACACTCTTGTTTTCAGTACTTTGAACTTAACGTTCAGCTTTATTGCAACACACAGAGAAGTGGACTCATACCAACTGAGTTCCTTGTCTTTTCAAACGATGGTCAGACAGATTCACGCTCTCAAAGAAGGTCTTGAAAAGGTTAAACCCTAAAAACAAAACAGAGGAATACAGATACAGCTTTAGGAGGTTTCTGTGTTGGAGAAAGCTGGAGCAGGAACACATCCACCCCCATCACTGCCGTCAGCTGATTACAGACATGTCACACAGTCTACTGTCTAACTCTCAAATTCATTCATCTATTTAAATGTTAACTAACTAGTGCCGCACAATGAAACATAAGTACTTTTAATGGTTAAGGCAAAACAGAGAACCACTAATTGTGTAGCAAGATACAACACTGAGAAATGGACAGAAGGTTTTGATAAATAGTTTCGATCTAATCTTAATAAAAAACAAAAATCAAGCTGCCACGTAGTTGGGTATCGTTTTTATTTCACATTTCCTGCAGGGAAGTGTGTAAAAACAGCCTGCATGATGCAATCGGTAGTTGGCTCATACCATTCATGGTGATTTCATAAGGCTCCAACTTGAGGATTTTCTCTTTGAAAAGCTGCTGCTGGACGTCACTCTCCAGATCATGCTGTCCTTTTGTAAACCACTCAAAGCACATCTGAATAAACATAAGGCAGATCGATGAATCAACTGTTTTTCCAAATTTACAGCTCAAAACTAAAAATAATATTCAGCAAAGATCGGCGATAGTGCAGGTCCATAAAACAAAACAAAAAAAAACCCTCCTCCTGGATATTAGTTGCCACCCAAATATCACACATGTTTAAAATGTCCTTTATGTACATCTACACGCATATGCACTGCAATTGTCAAATTACTCATTTTGAATGTAAATAAGCTTATTTTGAAAAGCACTCTTTACCTCTCGATCAAGTTCACAGATATCCATCCCAGACACCAGGCACTCCCAGATGTCCTTAGCCCTGTTCCATACAAGATACAAGCTGGCCTCTTGCAGGAAAAAAGCCATGAATCTCAGATGCGCTTCCAGGTACTGCAAGGAAAAGTCAGACATCTGGATATAACCATCCCTTAGATTTTACCAGATGTCAAGAGACCATCAGTTACATAGAAAACATTTACGTCTGCACATGTCACGCGTGACATAATGCGTGCATTTCCATCATAAATAAATGCTGTATTTATTAATCATTTAGAAAGGCTTAACAAATAAATACATTGGAAAACATGAGAAAAGTTCTGTTTGACTTTTTATTAACACTGAAGCTCCAAGAAAAGGAAAAAATACTGAACTCCTGCTGCCTTAAAAAACAGGTCTACAATCCCTAGTAACCAGCAGGAGACCTCACCACAAACCAATACAATTGCCCACTGCAGGTCATCCAGCACATAAAACAACAAGACTACCCTGTAGGAAATTAACTGATGTAACGTTCTGCGAGGTCTGGCAATTACCTCTAGGTCCTTGGTCCTATCGATTCACTAGCGTGCTTTGCAGGTTCCGCTCTCATCTTACCTCTTGATAAGTGTATCTGCCGTCCACCAGCGTGGATCCAGACAGCCCAGCGGGGCCTGCTGCAGACACAGCGAGCCTATGGCAGGAGACCAGGCTGCCTGTTATCAGCTTAACGATTTCGAAGTTCTTCTTCAGATCCTGAATAATGCTCTGCTGAGAGCAACAAAGATTGCCACAAGTTCAGTTTTTTTTGTAAAGCTCTACTATAAACATGCACCAATTTTTCCAGGAATTAAATAAATAAAACAAAATGCACAGCAACAACACTAAAAATAACAATAACAAAGCACACTCATTTTAGATGCATTTTGGAGCCAATATTGGCAATATTCTAAATGTATAAGTTTACAAAAAGAAATTATTCAAAAGAGGTTTCTTTAATCCAAAAAAAGAGACAGAAGAGCTCTTGTTGAAAACAATTCCTTCTTCAAGACAAGGTGTCACTCCTGCTTGGCTTTTGTCCTGGTCCTGGATAAGTGCTTGAACAATACAAAGGCCACATAAACCGCTCAAAGCTTAAAAATGCAGGGCCATAGCTTTACTTTTTGCATCACTGTAGCAGTGTTCAGCTGCAGCAATAACTACAACGACAACACACACAGACAGCAGTGCAGTACAAATCAGCAGATATGCAGGGTTATATGGCAATTAAGCACAGTTTTAGAAACTCAAACTAGTCGTGCACAAAGTTTCAGGACTACCCTCATTAAAGTAAACCCTTTACACGATCAAGGAGCTTGTGCAATCAAAGTTCTGAAACCCTGACCTGCTGACAACCAGCTGCTGTTCCCTTACCTTGTCTTGCTTCTGATAGGTCTGCTTGATGAAGGAGCGTGTGATCTCATGGAGCTGGCGCAGAGCCGGCACAACCCAGACCGCCTGGGGGTTACTCTGCAGGGATGACTGCAAGAGAGGCAAAGGATGAGAGTGAACAGTGAAGACAAAGAAAGATCCAGAAGCCAAGAGGCTCATTCCAGAGAATTCCTTTGTCTTTAAGGTCTGCTCCGCCATTTAACAATGACAAAATAAAAAGAAGCAGTGAGCTAAAAGCTTGAGAAGGGCTTGCCTTCCAAGATTCCTCAAACTTGCACTTCTTCATTTCAAACTTCTTATACTCATTATTTTAATGTAGTGGCTTCTAAAAAAACAATATACAAAACAAGAATTGTCAAACAGCCCAATAACTGGCATAATAAAAAAGAAATCTAAATAAAATCAATGGGTTAAAAAAAAAAAAAAATAATTCCCCCAATCAGACCCCAAATTATTAATTAGAGTTCTCTTGCAATTTGAGTGATTGGAAGCTATTTGTACAGTATACAGTACATGTAGACACTGTACCCTGTATATTTTATGTTTTCTTACTTTTGAAATTGAATCTGGTTTCTTCTTGCCCCAGGAACCCGTTAGAAAAGAGACTTGTGTCTCCATGGGCGTTTTTGTTTCCTCCTGAATTAGTATCTAAAAAAGTAAACTTAAATGGCATTTAAATGCTTTCCTTTGTCCTTAAAATTTACTTTATATATATATATATATGTGTGTGTGTGTGTGTGTGTGTGTGTGTGTGTGTGTATACTGTACATGGGTTTCACCCAGCTGACCAGAACTAGGTATACAAGTATACAATTCACCAACAACAATAAATACGTTCTTAAATGGCAGGCAAATTAAGTCCAATAACGCATACTGTATTATGCATGAAAACACAATGCACACTTTGCTATGACCATATTCATTTCCTTTTACCAAAGCTGAAAAGCCAGATCATCCCTTATGAAACCAGCCATTCCTTATACCTGGAGATATGTTTTAAGATCAGCAGAAACAGAAAGAAAGTAGTCTGTTCATATCTCAATGGCCCACCTTCTTGATGTCCTCAATGCACTTGATGATGTAGTTCCTCTTCACTGCCTCCTTGACCGCGTAGGCATCGCTCAGGATGGCGAGGTGCTCCTCCAGGGCCTGCTGTACCAGGCTAGTGGGCAACGTTGGCAAGTGGGCCAGCTCCCAAAGAACCTCCAGCACCTGAGGGAATCACAAAACAACACCAACTGGATGCAAGAACATTGTCCGATTCCTTGCACTGCAGCTGGTAAACCAATTCTGAAAGCTACGATTCCTGGGAAAACGTTCTTATCTCTGTTTGCCATTGTGAGTTTGGTTCACAACCGACTTAGTTTTCTGTGAAATAAGGGGATCATTCAATTATCTCTAAAATGCATGAGGTATTTCATGATTTACTTAAATGCACTATTTTATTGCACTGTTTTGTTAGTATTTGATAAGCATCTTCCAAGACAACACTGTTTTCTTTAGCCAACCTGACCAGGCAGTGCAGGGATTGATCTAGATCTTCTGCTCCGAATCCCTACCTTTCCAGTGGTGACCTCGGAACGAGCCTCCCGACCAATTCGCCCAATGAGGCTCAACAGCTTCTGCCGCACCCGGTCACTCTCCATCTCCCAGCTCTGAAAGGGACCTTTGTGTTACTCAGGTCAATGCTGAAGAGGATTACACGAGACTTACTGGCTATTAAAATGTTGAGCAACTAGGAAATTTTATATATATATAATTTTTTTGTACTACAACTGTAGAAATCTATATTGTTGCTTGCCAATGCCATATTGCTATAATGCATTCAATCTGTAAAACCAACAGATCTAGGACTACTGAATTTATTTATTTTTTAAACAAACAGAACTAGACTAGTTAACATTAGGAATGAAGTTTAGGTTTCACATAAAGCGCTTAAAAAAGGGACCACACAGGTATATGTTTAGGTTAAGTAAAAGTTCAGAATGGGTTTTAGCAATACATATGGCCAAGGCAAACTATACCTCCTGTCACAGATTTAATTGTAACCTACTTTCTGAATAAGAACAAACAGGTGGCTGAGCTGATCAAAGTTGAACTTCACAGCTGCTGCAGCAATGATGGTGTGGATATTCTCGATAACAGTGGAAGACTGGCCAGCCTTACAAGAAGGAAAGAAAGGAGAAAAATAAAATAAGACTATAAATTGCCCGGAACAAGCAAACTTAGGAAATCACCTTGCTTCAAAATAAGCGCCTGTCTCAGCATGTGCAAAACCTGTTTCTCACTTCTTTCAAAAGTGACAAGATAAGGCTCTTTTTAGGAGAGGACATTCTGTAGCATTTAGTAAAACAATAAAAGATGTGACATGTACAAGTACAGCAATGCTGCAGCGTTCAGAGTCATCGGTTTTTAGTTCTTTTGCGATGTTTGGTTTCATTTAAGAACTGCTTGGTCTTTGGCACTAACATTTCATAAAAAACACAAGGTTGGATTAGCTGCTGTATACCCACCTGTATTCTCCAGATTTTAGATAATTCATCCAAAGAGAGTTTACTCCCCAACAGCTCGATAATTCCCTTTATGCGATCACAATACTGTGCCTGGTCAATGTTCCCTAGGAAAATAAAAGAATTTGAAGAGGTTACGAATCTTGTGAAATAATTATAATAATGTATTTAAAAAGCAGATTATCACCCCTTTCCACTTTATTACAAAGAATAAAAACAAAACAAAACAAAAAAAAGCACACAGTACAACGGAATCCATTATTGTGAATCCAAAAATACAGAGTTTAGCTGCCAAATAAAAAAAACTAAAAAACAATTATATTAAAAAAATGTACCTTCCAGGGCTATTGACAGAACAGAGTTTTCTACCAGCCAGTCCAATAACTTATCAGTGTCGATGGCATTCTTCACTGTCTTGGACACTGTACTGTCTTCTATCAACTTAGTAACCTGCACAAACACAAAACAATTGCAGAAACTACTGTATCTAATACATAAATATAATAAATCATAAATGACTGTCCTCTGCCAATTATAAAAACTTGAAGGAGCATCACTAGCAACAAGAGATGTAGATTTCCTCTTCCTCTACACACACAACATCCCAGTGATAAAAAAAGAACGGTCAAATAAAAATGTTAATTGAATTGTGACCTACATCTTTAATCAGCTCACTGCAGTTCTGAACTAGGAGCCAAAAAATTCCTCCTCACCTCCTTCAGGGAATTCATCTTGGCACTGAAGTGTGGCGTTTTCAGCATGCGCAGGAGGATGTCCAATCGAAGGTCGTCCACCACTGTGACAAGGTCAGGCTGAAACCTCATACACAACAGCTTTATAGCAGACAGGAGCTCGGGGATGCTGACAAGCCGCTACACCAAACAAAAAATTATTTCACAAGATTCGTAACCTCTTCAAATTCTTTTATTTTCCTAGGGAACATTGACATTACACTTTGCGTTTTTACACTGTGTTGTGGGACATATTAAGCTGAAATATTTAGATGTGGACCTTTAAAATCTCTTCCACAGAAACTGTTTTACCTAGGAAAGACATTTCTGTAACATGTGATGGCTATACGAAAGCTCAATTTTAGTGTCTGTCTGTCTTTGTGTTTGTGTATATGGATCTTCAGCATATCTATCTATAACATTATTGGGGAACCACGATAAAAGGGCGAGCAGATTTGTTTTAATTCATATTGTTTGTAATAAAAGAAAGAAACATTTCATTTTATCTTGAACCCCCCCATTACCTTATCTTTCAGATCTTTTTCCTCCACGTTCTGCACGTATGTGATCATTTTGTGAATAACTGGGTCCAGCATGGGCTGTGGAAAACAAATCAAATAAATCAGACAAACTTCCTCATACATTATGACAAATTGTGCCTATCAGTTTTAGCCATACCAACAATACATTGATATCAATATGACTAAGTATGACTCTTATCGAGACTACCAATTGTCAGTAACAAAGACTATATTTTAACACAATCAACAGTTTTCCACAAAAACAGTACATTAATAAAAGATAATACCTGGAAGGGGGGTGGGGGGGGGGGGGGGGGGGGGTGGGGGGGGCAGTCCTGTGGTGAAAGTGCCAGAGTTAGCTGCAGAATGTCTGCACCTGTACTAGAGCGGAGTTCAGATACTCCGCACACACTCCTAGGGGCTGCACCAAAGCAGAGACGCACTGAAAAAGAGCAAACATAACAAAATGTGCTCACAATACATCACAGCATAGCAGAACTGCATGTTAAGAACTCAATAAAGTCAACAATGAAGTAGTTCTGGCTGCATCCATTCAGTTGTTTATTAGATCTTACAGTAACAGAGAAGACGACGACGACGACTGCGTTTCAGAGGATTTACAGGTGGTCCTGTCGCTAGAGATATCTTGTCAAGGCGTGCTTGTACATTTTCCCCATGAGGGGTATGGCAAAAGCAAACAGCCTTTTTCCCCCTGTTTATTTATTTTTGCTATATAATGATGCAAAAAGAAATTTGGTGAGCAAACAACAAATGTTTGTCTGGAAAAGTAAAGAGTGCAATAAACAATACCAACTAATTCAATTTGCAATTTCAGAACACAGGAAACAAAAGGATCTGCTAACTACATGCATTTGATATGAAACACTGTCTCTGGTAAAGTACTCCCCCGGCTGTTAATCTATTTAAAGACGACAGAGAATAAGAACGCTGGCTTTCTCGAATAAGGAGCTGAAAACTGCAATAATTACTTACCCCAATTTCTATTTCCTCAGAGCCCAATTTGGATTGAATAGCAGCAAACCCACCCAGTTCTCCAAACTAAGAAAAAACAAAATCACACATCATACCGAAATTCAGAATAAAGCACTTAATTTTCTACAACAGGGACACGTTTGACTATTTCAGTGCTTCCTTTTATTGTGGCTGTCTGACTGACATAAAAAGTTAGACGTAAACAAAAACAAGAGTAAATATAGTACATGTACAATTTACAGTCAACTTGAATAAGCCCAATTTGTGAATTGAGTGTGCATTAGCATTTCAATAGACCACTTCTACTTTTTACGAGAGGTTCAGATCAATGGTTTTTACTTACCCGATTTACCAAATCTACAAGCCAACCATGAGGCTCCTGCAAGACAAATTACATTGTTTATGCATGGTGTCAACACTCCATTTAGCCTTTTTACTACTGTTATCACACAGTGGCGTACTGTACATACTGCTATCAACCGCTGCTGCTTTAGAAATGGATGGGAATTCTGCAGCAGTCTTCAGCTGCCTTGGAGACAGCTTGGGGGTTTTGAGCAGTGGCCATGAATCAATTTCAATACTGGAGCAACTGTACTTATTGCAGACATCACGAAAAAAGCAAGGCAAGAGGAACAGCAGACTTCTAGCTACAGAACTCTTTGATGTAACACCAGTAACTGTGTGGTACATGCTGCTGAACATTGAAAAGGGACCAACACTGAAGTGTCTACAGTAAACAAGCAAACAACCTTTAAATTCACCAAACAGTGTACTACAATATACCATCAACCGTAAGAGAACAAGAAAACATAGAACCAAGATTTAGGCAAAGCATTTTGGGGGTACAATCCATTTTGTGCTATTGACAAATATATTTGTGGTTATATGTCACTCATTATATTGCCACAAGGAAAAATGCAGATCTAAGGCTTGTGCAAAAGAAAGCTTGCATAATAAAGTTACTCAGCTAGCCTGCCTTGCCCTCTGATTCACAAACCGAAAACGTTTTAGGACAGTTTAATCACGGTTCTGCAGAGACAAAGGCGGCACGCATTTCAACAGAGTTTTGCAACATCTGTAGTGCATTTCCATGCTGCACTCAATACTGGTAAACAGGGGGCTTAAAGAGTCAAGCACACTGTATCATTAAGACACACAGAGTCATTTAAATCATTCTAAAAAAAAAAAATTAAAAAAACAGATCACATTTTTATTTTAGGATGTGCTTGCACAAAGGAAACACATTATCACTAATGCAATGCATTCTTGTTTAATCAATTGCACACACTAGCTAGTAAGCCAGCTTTTGGCAGCATACCTTCTGGAAGCTGGAACTAAGTGAGACAGCAAACATGCTTCCTTCACCAAAGACTTCAGACCAGTTCCTCTGGCAGGCTTTCATCCGGTTTTTGAAATGGTATTCATTGTCGGGGTTGAAAGCCTAGAAAAGAATTAAAGACAGTGAAACCATTATCCAAAACAAGAGGATTCTGGGTTACTCAAAACAAAAAGTATAACAGCGCATTTAACAGAATCCTGACTAACCAACACAGCTGAATATCAAAATGGAATTCGCCAGAGAATTGCAAATAGAAGTGTGACTGACTATCTGACCACATACCAGCATTTGAAACCTTAAATTCAAAACATTATCTAAAGCTGCAGTACAATTACTACAAAGTGTTACAAAGTAAAAATACCTTGGGGCCTGGTTAAAAAAAAAAGATTGGTTCAATATCTGTTAATGCGTAAAATGCATTAGATTTAATTAAAGTATTCATTACTTTTAGACAGCCTGTGGGTTTGCAGGTTTTCTTCAAATGCAGTGCAATGACACCTTCTGGTATAAAGACATTTAAACAGATAGATACCATTGTCAGCACTCCCAGGAGGCCAACAGGGATGGGCTCCAATTTCACTCTTTCTGCCACCAAATCCACCAGCAACATCAGCATGTTGTAGATACCTTCGTGGATTTCAGTACCCCACTTATGGACGGCACTTGACGTCAGCAACTAGAAAAAATAAAAAATAAAGAAAAGAATGACTGATAGAGATAAAATACATAAAAACACACATCTGCTTCAAGTAGTGTACCATTATTATGTGTACAGTATGTAGTTCAGAACTGTTAAAATCTACCGAAGTAAAACTGAAAACAAACTGCTTTTTAAAAAATGCAAAGCTTTACTTAAATCAAATCTTGCTATCCAATAGTGATTTGGTTAATTTCCTCCACCAACACATAGACAAATTAGTTGTCAGTCTGGAGTTGTTAGCCTGGGGAAAAACAAACTAAATACAGCTGCCAGCTGTCATGGCCAAGCCAAAAAAAAAAGATCCAAAGTAGTAGGTTCCAGAACTACCCCTGTTTAGGTATATAATTGAAAAATATCCGGAGTTTGAACAGGCCCCTGATAAATCTGTTCTGAATTAAGTGATTGCACTTCTCATCAGAGCATCACCTGAGACCATGTTTACTAATAAGATACACTGTTCATGCAACAATGTATTTAACAAACTCCTGGCTCTTGATCATTTAATGAATATATTTGATTGAAGGTAGTTCAGAAGCCCAAGACTGGATGCCAAGCAGAGGTTCAGTCAAGAGCTTCTCCCCGTCTGAATACATTTCATACACAAAGAAATCTTCCTTCATTCATTACCTTTTTGAATGCTTCAGGCATACATCTGTCTATGAAGCGCTTGCAGTTCTCGTCTGCATCAGCAAGACCTGCATACAACAAGACAATTCAGTTTACTTTTATTCTTAAAGCAGTGGTAATCTTGTTCTACGTTTGCAATATGTTAGTTTAGGTTATGAAAATATTTGAAAGACAATGCTGTGGATAAACCACTGCATTCTGGAACCTGTGCTGTAGGTCACAAGGTTTGATTGCAGGAAGACCACTGGATTTAGTTTGAACTACAACACAGGCAAAATAGTTTGCAACCCTGCTTAGCTATCCTTCTAGGGGGAGAAGAGAATGGGATAATATTTACAGTGCTAGTAAGTTATGTAAATTGCATCTTAGCATCTTGGTTAGCATGCCTTTAAACAATACAATAAAAACAGATACAAAACAGTAAGCCAGCTCTGTAAAGCTTAGAACAAACTTATAAATAAATATGGAAATATACATTAACATTTTGTATTTGGTTATAGGAAATGAAGAAAAAAAGAAAAGCATAAACCACCGTATTTAAAGCCAACTTTTGATTTTGGTTGCTGTTTTTTGTCAAACTAATGAAAGGGGATGAATAAAACGGTATCACAGAGGTAAACATTATCAAGGCAAACAGTATGGCAGAGCTTCTTGCAGCTTTGAGTGCA
This sequence comes from Polyodon spathula, assembly GCF_017654505.1. Lineage (NCBI taxonomy): Eukaryota > Metazoa > Chordata > Actinopteri > Acipenseriformes > Polyodontidae > Polyodon > Polyodon spathula. The sequence continues at coordinate 2,669,479 of NC_054547.1, read as the reverse complement.
AAGAGGTCACTGCATGAGCAGCAAGCACTTGTACTCACTCAGCTTGGCCAGGCATGTGGAAGCAATCAGGCACTTGCCCAGCGATTCCTCGCGTTTGTAAGGTATGGACCAGTGATCAGTAAACACCCGGCTCTCCAGCTCATACAGGTTAGTGGTGGGGAACTCAGCGTTTCCCCCAGAACAGTTCCCATTCTCATCATTGTTCTTCTGCAAGACAAAAACAAAATTTAAGAAAAAAAAAAGAGAGAGGTTTTAGAGACAGTGAAGCGTGAAGAGCTTGCTATGCCATCAAGATCCCACAAATACCTCCACTGTTTGTTTTCAAACACAGGCTCCCTTGAGAAAGGCAAGGATTATACAGACGCACGTTGGACAACTGTCTCTCTCTCTCAATATCTATTCAAAGCTATTAACACTGCACAAGTCATAATCCTCTATGCCACATCAGTGCGTAATAAGAAAAGAAAAGGCTGTCGATCAGGACTTTCAGCAGCGCATCATCTATATAGCTCTGTGTTTACAAAGCTTAGAAAATCTGCTACTGTAATACAGGGTAGGCTTTTAGGCAACAGTTTTATTACCGTTCAGAGCAGAGAAAATCTGACACAAAGTCAATGATGTTATACTAAGGAAGGAAGATGCTTAACATCTGATCTCGTTATACCTATCATATGTAGTGATTCAGTTTGAAGGTCCACCTGGACTTCAATTTTAAAAAAAGACAGTCAAGTGCTGCTGAGACTTCTGAATTAGTCATTGGGCTGGGCAACAGGCTGCTGTTTCTATGCTGTCAAAGGTCTATTTATGATGCTATCTAAAGTGTAGCGCATCGTAGGATTACAGGACTTGTTGTAACCCCAATGAAACCGACTAATACAGCAAGCAATGCATCTTTAGATGCATACAGTGTATGTTTCACTTCAATGTACACTTCCCTTTCTGCTGGAGCTCACTGCGGTAAACCAAGAGCTTCTCAAAACCAGTATCCAAGCGCCTGACATTCAACTAATATGAAACTAAATACAGAAAAAAAGGCACATAGATAACCTCATACACACAATGACAAAAAAACAAACGGTTAACTTCAGTCCAAATGGTTGAAACTGCTGAGCTACAGCCAAGCCCAATGTTGGCCATACCAGGGATTGGTCAAGATTGGCTGCAATATTTGTAGGATGCTACAATTACACGCTAGTATCAGGGTGGGGGTCAATTCCTGTTTTTCATTTGCAATTCCTTTTTAAAATCAATTCCAATTCTGATTCCATTTGAGCAATTCCATTGATTGACCTAAATTGCAATTAGCAGTATTGTATTAAAATAAGTCTCTCACACATTGGCAACAAACCACTTAAATTGAAGTCACTGATAGTCAATTAAATTGGCTTCAACTGTCTCTAATTGGTAAAAACAAAACAAAACCACAATAAGGTCTCTAATAGGTAAAAAAAAATAAAATACCAAAAATATTCTGCAACATAAATGCTGAATCATTGTTTATTTAACCAAAATGTATAAAAACTAATAAGCTAAAAATAGTATTTAAGTAGCAAATATGTACTACACACAGTTTGCAATTTCCTTTTATTAACAAATACCAAATCAACAGCAGCATCACGCTCTAAAGGGTATTCTTATTCTGCTGTCAGCGGTCAAGAAATACAGGCAAAAGCTGATTTGACATCAAGGAGAGAGTGAATCTGTGTGGGGTTTTGCTCTGGCTGTTAGTGATCAATCAGTCTGAACGGTGAGGTGGTATGCAGTTTTGGGAATGCGATCAAATTATTCATTAGATTCTAAACAACACTGCCTCATTATACATGAGGGGGAATAGAAAACAAAATCTGAAGTCAATGTAGTTTGCTGTAACCGAATAAGGATGCAGTCTTATTTCTATAAACAATTTTTATACAATGACTGTGGCCATGGACGGACTGCTTTCTTTTAAAGCCAGGCAAAGTCAACCTGTACAGTCAGCACAATAAGCTTAAGGATCGTGTGCCAGTACTGTGCAATTCTAAATCAGTTTGCTAACTAAAGACATTTGTTTTGCAATTTTTGAAACAGGCTGTATTGCTCATAGTTTCTCAGCAAGTAGTACATTTGTTTTTCTTAAAAGATAGTACTTGCATTCTAGAGACTGTAAAATGGATATAGGATTACTATTTAGATTCAATTCTGTTTGGGTTTAATCCTCTGGAATGCAGCTACCGTGGAAATAGGTTTTAGTCTTTAGGGATTACTGCTCTCTAATTAAGATTTGCTTAGCATTATCAGTAAATTATCTGTGAAACTGTTCTGCTAATACTGGATATTCACTCATGGAGTTATGTGTGTTACTTATTTGACATGTTTTTCCAAACACAGCTTATCTTATAAAATTAATCTTATATCAATCAGTGTTTCACCTCATTTAAAGCAAGCTGCTCAAAACTGCTAAACATTTGTAAACAAGCAAAATGATTTACAGGACTCAACGGAAGTCTTACAAATTTCTCAGCTCTGAAGCACCTCGGCACCAGCATTTTCTTCACTCAGAACTACAGAAGAATGATTATTAAAAGCAAGACACTGTTTATCATGCTCCACATTACAAAAAAACCCAAAAAACCAAAAAAAACACAAAACATAAAATGGCATTTGTCAATATAGGTTAAAATGCATTCAAACGATTCACACTTTTGTCTGTTCATCTTTCAGTGCGGGAAAATCCTGCAGAGATATTTTAAGACACCAAGCTACTGTATTTTTCACCCAATCTTGAACGCCTCCAACGCTACAACAATCTTTAAGGAAGTGGGTGTCAGTGACGAGAGCACTGGCAGCTGCATTCTGAATAGCTAAAAAAAATAAAAAAAAAATAAAAGTAGTGCTAGAAATTTTAAGTTGCGCTAGACTTTATTCTCTCTTATGTGATTCATGGCCACTATCTTTAAGTATTATAGAAACTCAGTACAGTGCAGTAGTTAAACAGTTTTGAAAAAAAAAAAAGACAATATTAATTCTATCTAGGTGTTGCTTTGCAAGCAGTGACTTTCGCTTTAACTCTTAAAACAGCCCCATTCATTTTGGGGAACCAGCGCTCCGAAGGTTATGCACATATTACTCAGGCATCATAAAAGCCACATACCTTGCTTGTTTAAAACTACAGACTAGGGGCTTTCCAAAGACGTATTCAGCATGCGCATGAGGTACTCCTAGCCAGAACTACGACTGCCTGAAGTTAAGCCTCTCACCTTGTGACAGGGTTCACAACTTAGGTTTCGTTTTGAGTCTATTGCTCTATCACTGTAGCAGCGAGAATGAAAGAGGCGGTATTGTAGGAATGCTTAGAAGCTTTTTACATATATTCTCATCTCTATCACATAGTATGTCTGATGTTGTTGCAACTTACATAATATGAAAGGAAATGTTGCAGTCTTTCATTTAATGTTACACGCATGCAGCACAAACTATCCATTAGTTAAACATAAATGAAAACAGCGAAAAACAGGTGGAAATAGGGTCAAGAGTTAAAAAAAGAAATGGAGCACTGGTTAAAAAGAAAAGCACCCTTTTCTTCTGCTGCATGCAAAAACACATCAGGCAATGGCAAAAGCAATGGAGAGTGCTCTGTCTCACAATGATGAACAGCTGTAGGTCTCCTGAAAGCAGCTTATTTTAAAACACCAGTGTGAATGATGATGCAGTAAAAAAACCAATATATATTAGTTTTTATATGCCAAAGTGCCTTTTTCCTTTTCTGCCATTCCCCCTTAGAATTTTGGAATCCCCGCCATTGGCTGCAGCAAAGGGGGGAAATCCCCCCCAGCACACAAAAATTAAATGCAAGCCCTAGGTAGCTTTTACTACTGTGCGTTATATTTGCATTGAGTAAGAAAAAGTAGCAAATTCTCTCTATGCTCCTTTGCGAGAGAACATTACCCATATCTGTGCTGCTTGTTACTCTATCCTCCCACTGCTACTGTTTACATGTATCAGTGTAACAATGCTAAATTTAGACATGGTATGTGACTGCCAAAGAGTTCTGAAAAAAACCCATAACAAATACGGAGACATGTCACGCTGAAAAGAAACAAAAATGTCACAGTGAGTTTCGAATAACATTCTCTGACTTAACTGTAAAGTCCAATGTGGCAATATTAGGCAAAGAGATTGTGGAACTGGGAGTACTGTTGCTAACATTTGCAATATATAATAGAAATATTGAATATGAAATATACTGGCTTACACTTCACACTCACTACTATGTAAACACAAAGGATAACACTTATAGTTTTGCCCAAATAACACCTCCAGTGTAGGCACATGCTTAATATAAACTTCTCTGAATCCCAGCTGTTTGTACCACAGTGTACTTTGCTTCTACGCAAAAAAAAAAACCTACTAGCAATCCGAAGACTTAATTTTTTTATATATGTTTAGTGTGTCCAATTATTATTTTACCCCGACTTTCTTCAATTTGGAACATCCAATTGCTTTTGCTCTCACTGCAGCAATTCCCCAAACAGTTCAGGAGACCTCGAGGTTCAATGGGCATCCCCCGATCCCATGACCAAGCCAGCTTCCTTTTTCACCCTGAAACTCAAGAGCGGATGTCAGCGAGCTGCCAACCAATGGAGGGCAAATGCCAGCCCTGCAGGTGTCTGCTCTGAGCTCACTGGGTGCCTGGCCAGCAGAGTTTGCTGTAGCGGGACGCAGAGAAACAGCCCCTGCTGGTTTTGGCTCCCTAACCCACGGCAGTACCTGAGCCAATGCGACGCTCCTTTCAGAATCGTCAGCAAATATCGGCCTACATAGCACAGCCAGGACATGAACCTGCACCGTATGACTCACCTTGTGCACCACGCGGCTGCGCTACCACCAGGTGAGTCACTTGGGGACCACCTGAAGGCGTTTTGAAGATCTAAATGTTAGCAGTACACAACTGGTCTGGTTCAAAAAGGAGTCCAATTGAACAGTTTAAACTGCACAAGTTGCAATCAAGTGGATGGCTCTCAGTCGGCTTAACACCAAAATTAAACAGTTCAATTGCTGAACAGCCTCTTCCGGTTCCCAACAATTATAATTTTATAAAACTTTAAATAGCAGTTTGTTTGTAGCTCCAGCGACATATCCATGTTCACCAGCATCAAAACACGTCTTATACAAATAAAGAAGGAATGAATTAGGAGTCTTGGTAGTTTCCCCAAAAGAACAACTTTTGAAACGTTTATTGGTCAATACTATGCATTAACTACAGGTGTTAGTCTTTGGTTTTATAAGTTTACAAGGTGATTTTTTTTGTTATTCAATATTTATTCACACCTATGGTGTTCAAGGGGTGCTCCATAGATTTCTGATTGGTGACAAAAATTCCAAATGGAATAATATGGGGGTTACATGCGATTTCTCTTGGAATAAAACAAAAAACAAACAAACAAACAAGTATATTATATAGACAGCATCGGGCAGGCAATATGCTGAAATAGCAGCAGGGCCTGCCCAAAACCTTACAAAAAGATCTCTCTCCAAGGCCACATGTGGATCTGTGTGTGGTAGTAAGAGAAACTCTTTAAAGGCCTGTGTGGCGGCCCGTCACCAGCATTCTCTCATACACATAAGACAGCTTGCAGAGACTGCACACCACTCTAATATTGCAAACTTCAGGGAACCAAAATACTATCCTGCCAAGAAACTGCAGACCCATCAGCAGTTATACTCTGTAGCAGTCCTTTATGGGATTAAGCACCTTCCAGCTATTAAAGGGATAAAAGGACAATATCAACACTAAGACTCATAAAATATCATATTCAACCTGTGTGTCAGATAACAATAATAATACATTAATGGTTATGGACTAACCAATGGCTAAATAAAAAAAAAATGTAATAAGTTACCAGTCAAACAGAGTTTATACTGCACACATGACGTGTTTTCACTATTGAATAATTGAAAAGCACCTAGCAGCAGTATGTGTTGCTGACTCGTTCTGATTTAACAGCTAACCTGTAACAGAGGCACAAATAAAGGGTTGAGAGTCCCATTCTCTAATACATGGCCGCATTCCATAAATAATAATACCGCCTTAACGACCCACTTTTTTTTTCTCTGCACTTACAAGTAGTACTCGTGTCACACACTGACCACAAAAATGTGAAAATATTAGTGAAACTCAGCAGATTTGCCCTCTCAGCGAAAACACACATTAAACCTTGCAGAGAAACGAAGCCGCCCGCTCCACCTATATTTCAATAAATGAAAAGTTTCTTTTTCCCCCTTGGAAGAAGGACCTTGGGCTAGTGCTACATAAACGTATATTATTCCAGAATAATAATAACTTCTCTTCACAAAATTTATTTGAACAGTGTCTTCCCTTCTACCTGTTCACAATGACAGCTGTACATGTACTTGTGTGAGGGGGGGTGTTCACTGGGCAACGAATAACAATTTACATCTTATTACTGTGATAACAATATTACAGGGCATGTCCTTACCTCTCCTTCCACCACATCGTGATAGGCGGGAGGGGGATCAAACCCGCCGCTACCACTCCCACTTCTCCCGCTGCTCTCTCCGTCACCGCTGGGCCCGGGCCCGCTCTCCATCGGCTCGTAGCCGTAGCCGAGTCCGGGGCTCTCGTTCGTGAGCAGCGCCACCGCCTCGTTGATGTCATTCTTGGCCATGCGAAGGGCCTTGCGGATGGCGGCCGCGTCCGGGAAGCCCATGCACAGCAGCGTGGTCGTGTGCTGCTCCTCCTCGGTCTCCATGTTGGCGTGTCTCGGGGTTTCAGTCACTAATATGGGGGTTTGCAACACAGACTTTTGGCTGTGCACGCCGCCATGTTTACAATCCGTGCACCCAGAAACGATAGGATCCCGTAAGAGGAAAGGACTGGCGGGACCTGACCCAACCCGCCCTTCGGCACCCGTAGCGCTGCGTCACACTGACGCCCCGCCTCTTAAAGTTGCAGAATCAATGCTGGAGATCCTTGTTGATCAATGCCTGATCAATATAAACAATTGAGCCATTTAAAAACAAATGTAACCACGGGCGGCATGTTATTACCAACCCTGTGATATCCGCCAGGGTTTGTGTTAAATGTTGGATTAAGGTCAACAACAACATTTCATTTTAAATAGTGCCTTTCAACAAGACAAAGAGACTTTGCGGGGTGTGTGTGTGTGTGTGTGTGTGTGTGTGTTTTCAATATTAAATACAGTTGTAGTCTTTGGAGAAATCCGACAGGGCGACGCTCAGGGCGTGTCGCGCTCCATCACGTGATTCCCACATACTGGATGAAGAAAATGGCAGACAGAGAAAGAGATACAGTGAGTATGGAAACCAGTAACAGCTCGGCAGGGCAAGCACTGGGTCCCAACAGCGCGACAGACACAGCGATCTTCGGCCAGATCCGGGGCTGTGATCCCGGGACAGACGCAGACTCGTACATGCCTGTCCCTAAAAAGTCAGGCAGTCACAGTAAGTTCCGTAGTCATTGTTTGGTTGTAGATCAAAATAATTTACTACGAAAAGTAATTGTATCATGTAGGCAATTGGTGTATCCGTGTAGAACAGGAAAGGTACTAGAAAAGGCAAGCTTAGCTCCAGCAAATGCTTTTATTTTTCATTTTAATCTTGTGTAGGATGCGTGCCATTATTATGAATATCTTTACTTGTGCAACCAGGTGGTGCATGATGGCACGTGAATTATTATAATCCAGTAAATGCACATATGAATTGAGTCATGACGGCAGATACTAGGTGGTAAGTTCGTAGGTGCTCATGTATCTGTAATTACGCAATCATTTTTATTTAAACTCTCTTGCCATCGCAAATAACGGAAGAGCTTTCTTGCGTGTTCACTAGCTGTGTAACACGCACCCCTAGAGTACATGTTGAGAACGTGTCTGAAGCGTGTAAAAAATAGTTTTTACCTTGTTTATTTTTCGGTTGGGGGTTGACCTAAATAATAAAAGCTTATTTTAAAGGCTTTCCACCCCCAAAAAATAAATACAAAAATAAAACCGAATTGAAACTCAAGCCACTGGAATAATCTGAACTGCAACCAGCCTTTAAGGGATTTGTGCAAGAGCTGAGAGTGTTTCCCAGTCTTGGTTTACACCCCCGGAGAGGTTCCCGTCTCTGCTGTTCATGTGACAGTTCTTGTGCTGGTGTCCTGACTCGCTGTATCGTTTTGCTCCCTAGATGAAAGCGGTGTGGAAACAGCAGAGGAGGCTGTTGAGCCGGCAGAGCCTGACATCAATGAGCTGTGCAGAGACATGTTCGACAAGATGGCTGTGTTCCTGCAGGGAGAACTCACAGGTTAACAGACAGTACCATGCACAACAGGCAGGGTCTGTACTCCCCCATTGTCTGCTGTGTCATAACGGGCTGCAAAGAGCTTGAATCATGCACAGTTTTATAATTGGTTTTCATCAAAACTTCATATTAGGTTGTTAAAGCAATGACACAACTCGTGTTTTTTTACACACACACACACACTCACACACATATATATATATATATATATACACACACACACACACGCACATACACCCACAGACCTGTATTCTTATTCTTTATATTTCTGGCAATAGAAAGCTGTGCACTTAAGTGGCACTGCCTTGCTTCAAGACAGACACATCTAGATACAACAGAAAAGAAGCTCCTAACTCAGGTCTAAGCATCTTGAAAAGAGCAGATTCATTCTGATTTTGCATAAATAAATAATAAACTAGAAACATAAATTCAGATGCATGTAGGAATCTCTCCATTATGCATGGGTTATATGAGTGATTGAATGATTTAGTGCTGCAGTGGTTTTGCTGTTTGGCGCTCAGCCAGTCATATGCCTCTGACAGGCATGTTATATATAGTATGAAACACCCTACCAGGATCTCCATAGCTTTTACATATTGTTTCAGCTACTTGTGAAGACTACAAACTCGTGGAAAACATGAACAAACTGACCAGCCTGAAGTACATGGAGATGAAGGACATCTCGATAAACATCAGCCGAAACCTCAAGGATTTAAATCAGAAGTGTGAGTCCAGGCTTCAGCCTGATCTATTAAAAGCCATAGGACTGGTATGAAGACCTGCCATTGATTAGCTCAATTGAATAAACCCTGTTGTGTTTTTTTTGTTTTATTTTAAGGGGAACTTGGTTTCATAAAGCTGTTGATCATTCTACTGCCCATCTGTTGTGTCACTTGATTGTTTCTTTTGAAAAGTAGAAACCACACACAAGCATCTCTTAACCTCTGCATAAAACAACCAGGCTTGTCCTTTCGTCATTGTAGAGCATGGAACTATCATCTCACCCGCATCCGGCACAATCCCTAACTTTCAGAACACCTTTTTTGTTTTCTTCTTCTTCTTTAGATGCAGATCTGCAGCCGTACCTTGACCAGATCAGTCAGATTGAGGAGCAGGTGACAGCCCTCGAACAAGCAGCATACAAACTGGACACCTACTCCAAAAAACTAGGTACATGAGCACAGCAGCACTCAACATGGGTAGTTCTTGTATTTTATGATTGTATAATTTTGTACGGCTCTTTAACAACTCCCAAGTCTTTTAACTATCTGTTAACATGAGCTTCTCCAGTGGCAGCAAATGACTTCAAACTTCAAATGAAAGCAGTTGGACAATCTCAACAACCATGTCGTAAAACATCAATTCCAATTCCATCGAAGGAATTGGAATTGGGAATTGATTTTTTTAGAAAGGATTTGGAAATGGAATTGACCGTGACCCTGTTTGTTTGTTTGTTGCACAGAGGCCAAGTTTAAGAAGTTAGAAAAACGTTGAAGCTCATCTGATAACAGCTGTGAGGTTGAGAAGGCGTGTTTCTTTGGCTGGCTTAATCCTGATGCTCTTGTCCACGTATCGCTCAGTACGCAGTGGAGCTTTTGACATGTGGAAAACCATACGACCTGGATTAAGGAGGTGCCACCTTGAGAGGTTGCTGATACTGAAAGCAAAAAAAACAACAACTTTGAAACAAACCTGGGTCTGCCCATGCCTGTTTTCTAAAATGTATTTTCACAAATAGAACATTCTGGGAGACGTCCCTATTCCAGTCAACACTGTGGGAGGGTCATCTTGAGGTACTGTAACAAGGGTTTGTGGCAGCGTGACATTCCTCATCTGTGAATGAAGATTGTGTGAGCGGCCACTACCATTAACCTTTCACGTTACCCCATGGCTTTAAAAAGACAAGGGCAAAAGTTTAAATCCATTTTCACTGTTGAAGTTGCTGTGAACATAGATGTAACATATTGTGCTTGTGGCATTGCAGGCCATGTTAACAGCCCAGCTATTTAGACATACACGGTACCCTTGTTTAAACCTGTGTTGCAGACTTCAAAATGAAAACCTTTACGATTAGATGATTGCCATTAAGGTATTCAAGCTTAAGTATCAACACTATCAATACCACTCCTAAAACACCTCTGAAGATTGCAACAAAGGGTTAAATACAGTGTCCCTGTAGGCAGCTACAGTACCTGGTAGTGTTGTGGGCCAGTCTGTTAGATTTGTTTCCATCTGTTTTAATAGCTTGATAAGTATCTTGTTTGCTGGTCCTGTGCACATTTATATTAACCCTAGCAGTAGTGGCCCCAGTGTTACCAGATTCCCCTGCCCTGCATTCCAGGGCCACCTTTAAAGTCTTGTGTTGGATTTAACACAAGTTAGTTACAAGAAGCCAGTCAAAATGAACAGAGTGAAACAGCCCAAGCACTTCAGAAATGAGTCTGATTAAGGGGTTGCTAAGATCAGCATAAGCCCCAGCTTGAAGTTTATTAAAGCATTTTACAGCATTGAGGAACCTCTCTAGATTCCTTCAGCCACCTTACCATGGTTATCCTGGGATGACACCCCAAAGTGAGTGCAATCTAGGGCCATTCCCTGTTACAGTAAATTTAAACTTGACTGCAGTCTGGCATTAACCTTGGTTTGGTGGGAAACATAGTATGCCTACCAGCCACCAGATGGTAGCATTCCCCTGTTGAATGGGTACACCACAGCGCATCTGCAATGTTATGTATCGGTTTGTATAGTATAAATAAGTGATCTACAGTATGTATGCGTGTATTTTAGTAAATAAGAGATCATGAATGTAGGTAAAACTATTTGAACCTTGATTTTAAAGCCTTTTTAAAAAAGTTTGCAGACTTTCACTAATCTTACCCTGTCCTTATCAAAGGTAACATTAGGTAGTCTAACACCCCGTTCACACTTGCGGTTTAGGCCAGCCCAGGGCTGCCTTATCTCGTGTGAACGCTCGAAAAATGAAAAAGCGGCCCTGGGCTGGGTGAAATTTAGACCAGCTTTTTGATGTGTCCTAAAGTACCAATGTCGCCTCAGGGATGGCCTGTCTGTATCTGTGAACCCAACGCAGGCCCTGGGCCGGCCTTAGAGCGTCAATGCAGTGACATACCTCAAACCACTCCCCTATAATGTCGGTTTTAAGGGGTAGCACCCTTAGTGGTCCATTTATTCAGCGCTTAGGCCCCCTAAAACCTCAAGTGTGAACGGAAATTTTGAGACGGCCCAAGGACGATTCAGTAAGTGAAACGAGGTGTATGATTACCGCTTTCAACCTTGAAATAATAATAATAATAATAATAATAATAATAATAGAAAAATGTGAACTGAACTTTCTTCATATGGGACTGAACACCCTCCAGACATTCACTCTGAAACATGCTTCCAGTCCAGGAACTGTTTGTACCATTCAGAGCTTAACAACACTGATACGGCTGTTACCAGGGGCTTTTCAGCACAGTAATACAGCAGAATAATGAGAGAGAGAGAGGAACGCTACCCACTTGTGGGGTGGTGCACCACATCACCACAGAAACAATTTATACAGTTAAAACAAAACAAAAACATATCCAGTTCTTTATAATATTACAATAGAATTGGATGAGGAATGGGATTGTTGTGGCTGGCTCTTGGAAATGCTCCTGATGCTAATTTGGGCAGGCTGTTTTTTAAGAACCTTCTGTAACTCTAAAGAGCTCAGCTGGGTGGGATTACTATCTGATCTTGTGATGAAGATGTAAGAGATTAGTAAGGGGCCTCACTGCTAAACACTAGGACATGTGTGCTTATGTGTTTTGACAGGATCTCTGCCAGAGAACAGGTGGTTCCATCTCCATTATCACTTTTACTCTTGTGGCTTTAATAGAGTCGGTTACGCTACCTTATTATTCTTTGTGCAATTCAATTTTATAAACCAAAAATAAAACTGGAGATCCAATGAGTGGAAATGGAGCTGTGGGTATACATAATTAGGCTGGAATTCAGTTTGGGTTGTAGAGGTAATGCAGAACCTCAAGGGACCTTCCCTCATTTAATGAACCAGTTTTTCTATGTAACACTAAAGTTACAATGTCTGTTTGATCCAGTGCTTAGTGCAAGGAATGCTTCTTAAAATATAAGTAGAAAAATATGACTCTCGTTGCAAAAAATATGTAGCTAGCGAGTTAGTGAATTTAACTGACTGCTGTAACACATTTTCCTCCAAATGCTTTTTAGCGCTGTAGCATTTCTGTCCACGAGATGTGAGCAAAATGTCTTTACTTATAGATATTTCCTGTCGTTGCTTTCAGGGAACAACAAATAAGAGGCAGTAATTCAAGTGATCTATCGACTAACTTATTCTCTCTGCAATCCACACCCCATAAACCTCAAATCCAATATTAATAGTATTTGAAATGTGTATGTATTCATGATTAATTCAATGTTTGTATCAGGGTTAAGTTGAATTTATAAAATGGGGTTTCATTGTTTGACCCTGAAGAAACCTTAGCTAGTGAACTATTACCAGGGCACAGTATTACCAGCAATGACATCACAATGGATTTGGAACAAAGATTGCACTGTTACTCCACAATGCATTTCATTAGATTTGCTATCAGAGCCACAGGTCCAGCACAGCTAGTTCAGTTCTGTTGCATTTCAGTACAGTATACTGCTAGCACACACTAGCCCAGGCAAGCTACGCAAAACAATAATTCCCTTTTAATTTATTATTGTGAGGTCATGGAACAGGCTGCATCCATTCAAAGACAAGTCCTTTCTGTTCGTGGCAAGACCTACACACGTTTTGCATAATACTGCCTCCTTACATGTTTTCAATTAACAAACTCCCAATCACAAAGACAGCACAGGGAGAGTAGAATGAGGGTTGGTTGGGGGCACTTTGAGTGGGTCCCTGGCACATTAATTAATGAAAACATGTGTCGACTCAAGTGGTTTTGTTTTTATCAATCTGACCTGGATCACAGCCCATGTTTTTTGTAAATTTGTTTGAAGAAAATATTAAATATCATCAAAATCTTCATGGCTGATTTGCTGGCTATAGAAATAGATTAAGTCTAATCAGCAATGGTGCCACAACCATTTAAGTCCCTGAGTAAGCTCCCAGTTAGTGAGCAATAGTAATGGGCCCGCTAGCTGCAGAGATTTATTAAGGGTGACACTTTCATCTTGATCCTGAGCCTGAATGCTGCGTCTGTGCTGATTAGGTCTTGAAGTTGTGTTCCACTGTAGAAAAAAAAAACCCCAAAAAACATGGGACCAGAGAAAGGGCTAGCTGGAATCTTTTAGTACTCTTCCTCATCTGTGAAAGGTGACCTACACCTTCTAGTCACTCCAGACCTGTAGAAAAAACCTCCATCACCTGATACAAATACGCACAGATCACGTGTTGTGCACAGAGACGCCAACTTCATATCCCCGTGGGGGGTGGGGGGGGGCTGCCAAAAGTAATTCAATTTTATTTGCATTTAACTGTAAAAAAATGTTTTGACATCCAAGCCCCTGTTTTGTCAAAGCAAGCTGATACTCTGGAGTTTATGTTTACATCATCAGAACTAATTTTAAAATAAATCTGGGTGTCATCGACATAAGAGTGGAAATTAAAACCATGTTGTCTGATCACATTACACAGCAGTAGCATATACAGATTAGAAAGTAAGGGACCAAGAACAGAGCCCTGTGGAACCCCCGAAACATCAAGTAATGAATTGCAGGCCAATGTCAGTGGCAGTGAGCTGCATTAACGGTAATGTCCCTGACTATCCCATGGGGGGTTGCTTATTAACAAGCAGGTACATTTCTGCTGTTATTAAACAAATAGTGATCACAATGTTGCAGCTAATTAGAAACAGCTACCAGGACTGATAAAAACAGTAAGACTCAATATTGTAACAACACATTTTAATCATATTAGAGAACCGGGAATGTAAATGCCAAATCCGACTTCGTTTTCCAATTGGAATGTGACTTGCACACACTTTGACTGTTGGAACACATTTGCATACACGTACAGTAGCATCATAAACAGTGTACCAAATAGACAGTCGCGAGTCTGACAAGGGTGGGGGGAGTGAAACCATGATGAAAAAACGCTTCCACAGAGAGGATTCAGGACTTTTCCTCCCCTGAGCGCCCCATGACATCAGTGAATAACTTGTTCATTATCTCCCTCTCTAGCCACTCTAGAAAAACAGCTTGCCCCAGTGGGGCTTTGTTTTATGGTCAGTAATAGATCATTGTTTGATCTGGCCCAGATATCTACTTACAAGCTGCTCTGTGTCAAACTTGCTTTTGGCTTGGTTCAAGGCACCTGGTTCAGTTTAGGAATGAGTGACGCTGCTGTTAGTCCCTCTGGGGGGTGTGTGTGCGTGTGTGTGTGTTAGTAAATCAGGACATGAGCCTCTAACTATCTTTGCAAAGGTTACTGTTGTGCTCTAGTATTCTAATTTACAAGGCGGCTCGTAATGGCTTCTGACACAATACGTTTGTCACAGTAAACCATTTCAATGTATTGCCCTACTGAGTACTGCCATGCGTCACAGCTTCCAGCTGCAAGCTGCATGATTGATGCTCTGGCCCAACAAGCAAGGCAACGAGGAGGAATGAGAAAGAACATGCAGTGCGTAACTGCCGAGCTGCTCCGAGGCTCCACATGCTGGGAATGAAATCGCTTTAACCCACTAGCAGCTCCACTGTGTGTGGGAGCTTGCACTGGGACAAGCTTTCTGTCTTGTTCTCTAGCCATACCCCTGCACAGATGATACACACTGGTAACCTAGTGCTGTACCCGATGTACCATGGCAGTACCAGTGTATGTTCCAATTACGGATAGTTGGCCAGAGAAAAGAGTGGTCCTGGCTGTTGTCCGTCCATGCAGTGTCCAGGCAGTCAGTGTTCGCTTGAGAAAGAGAATTACGTTGCAGCAGCAGCAGCTGGAGGTTGTTATTCTCTGTGCAAACATAAAAACCGGAAAGGATGCAAGTTTCCGTATAGTCAACCAAAACCCCAGTGCCGTTATAGCAGCTGGCAGGTGATTTGTTTATTACTGTTTTGTAATCATAAGTTGAATCTGTACTTCATTACACATAACCTGAACAAATATTTAGATTTTAAACCAATACAAAATACATGGAGGGATGGTTTTCAGCTGGCAGGGTATGTTATTTCTGGCCTGCATTCTGAAAAACCTTAAAGGTAGCATGTTACTCGCCTACCAGTGCCTTGATCAGACTACACCCAGCTACCTCCGGACCCTCATCTCTCCCTACACCCCCACCCATCCTCTCCGATCCGCCTGCACTAGAAGACTGGCTGTACCTCCGCTACGCTCCCCTGCCTCCAGAGCCCGCTCTTTCTCCACCCTCGCCCCGCAGTGGAGGAACGACCTTCCTATGGATTTCAGGACTGCCCAGTCCCTGACCACCTTCCGGCGTCTGCTCAAGACACACCTGTTCAGACACCACCTGGAAAACTTCACTCTTCCCTTCTGGACAATATAGCACTCTGCCTTTAATGTACTTTAACTTGCACGTATCTGCTCCCTATTTCATTGTATTTAATCCGGCACTGAACCCACTCTGTAGTATCTTGTATTTCACCTGCACTCCTATCTAACCCTGATGTAACTATCAGCACTGTTATCTGCTCTTGAACTGCCCCGATATCAAATCATACTGTGTTTTTTATTTTCCCTTATTAGGACTGAAGTCAATGTATTTTGTATCTTGCTATTAATTATACTGTAATTCTTTATATGTATTTTTTGTATATAACTGTAAGCTGCCATGGGTAACGGCATCTACTAAGAAATTAATTAATAATAATAATAATAGTAATGTTCCCTGTGTCTGCCGGGTTAGGCTCTGGCTTACCACAACCCTGTAAAGGAGTAAGTGTTTAATGATGATGGATGGATAATAATATTGCTTTCCTGAATATATGAGACTCCTTGACATGAGAACAATGCAAAGCTTGGATTCTGAAGTCAGCTGGAAGGCTTCACTTAAAAATTTTACTGTAATAAAAGCATGGCAAAGTATAATAAAGCACAGTGGAAGCACGGTAAAGCTCAGAGAGGTATTATAAAACATGGTGGAAAACTACAAATTCACTGTGGTGACGGGTTCAATCCAAATTCCTTTTCTTTTATTTGCCCAATCCCACCTCAATGAAAGCCTGATTAAAATTTCAAATGGAACCAGAGTTTTTAACCCCAAAACAGTTAAATCAGAACCCTATTAATTAAACCAGGCCCTTTTATATGTTCACTTTGTCAGCAGAGGGCGCAGTTTTGTTTTAACAGTAAGGAGTCACTCCGTATCAACATAGGATCACTCAATTCGAAATGCAGCCCTTAGCTCTGCCATGGCAGGTCTGGTGATGAGTGAGTGATTGCACAACTTGATGACCAGGTTAAAAAACTGTGCCTGTCCAACACTCATATTGTTGTGCGCTTGACAAATGGAGGGCCGAGGGAGAGAGGTGGGTAGTGAGAATTTATGCTGGGAGCATTATTAACTGTCCCCTCTCCCCCCGGGAGTTATTTAAAGAATGTTTTCTTCAAAGTCTTTTTTTATGAACAAAATCAAGATTTATATTCGTGAACCTGTTCTAGGCTATTGATAGTTTTCATTAACAATAATAATAACACTATGTAACACAATTTTTGGTCCCTGGTAGTAAGTGTTATTTCCTAATTGCTTATGCCTCAAAAGTATAGAAAATGGTTATTATTCCCCACAAACTTTGCTTTTGCGACCAGGACAGTGATATTTTGAAATGTACCTATTTCCAATGAGAAAACGGTCTTTTTGTTCACATAAAGTCAGAAAAAAACAACATATGAATCCAAATTAACATGTATTTATACTAAAGTAATACAAAAATGACTACAAAAGATTTAGAAGTGAGTACTTTTTCGGGATTTACGATTATACTGTAAATCACTTTCACAAATCAGCCCCCAAATGCAGTCTCCCATCATGTTCTCGTTATACTGTCCTTGGTAGCGGCGTTCAAAGTCCAGTAAATCCTGGTGGAAGTGCTCGCCTTGCTCCTCTGAGTACGTTCCCATGCTCTCCTTGAATTTATCAAGATGAGCATCAAGGATATGGACTTTGAGGGATATCCTACAGCGCATTGTGCTGTAGTTCTTCACTAGAGTCTCAACCAGTTCCACATAGTTTTCGGCCTTGTGATTGCCAGGAAGCCCCGAACCACTGCGACAAAGCTGTTCCAAGCAGCTTTCTCCTTACTAGTGAGCTTCTTGGGGAATTCATTGCACTCCAGGATCTTCTTTATCTGTGGTCCGACAAAAACACCAGCTTTGACCTTTGCCTCAGACAGCTTAGGAAAGAAGTCTTGAAGGTACTTGAAGGCTGCCGACTCCTTATCTAGAGCTCTGACAAATTGTTTCGTAAGGCCCAATTTGATGTGCAGTGGTGGCATCAGCACCTTCCGGGGGTCCACCAGTGGCTCCCACTTGACTTTGTTCCTCCCCACAGAGAACTCGGTCCGCTGTGGCCAGTCCCGCCTGTGGTAGTGCACCTTGGTGTCCCTGCTGTCCCAAAGGCAAAGATAGCAGGGAAACTTGGTAAAACCGCCTTGGAGACCCATCAGGAATGCCACCATTGCAGCCTCTTGATGCCATCTCAGAAAAATGCAGATATGTATCCACTTAGGCAGCTGGAACTAAACTGAACTGGTGGGCTTAAGGCCCCTGTATTTATACTACTATTTATATTACTGGAGTTCTAGAAAGTTCTAGAAGTTACTCCAAGTTTACTCAGCACTGAATCTATCTGGAATGTTCTAGAAAATAGGTAAATTTCAAAATATCACTGTCCTGGTCACAAAAGCAAAGTTTGTGGGGAATAATAGCCATTTTCTATACTTTTGAGGCATAAGCAATTAGGAAATAACACTTACTACCCAGGAACAAAAAAAAAAAAAAAAAATTGTTACACAGTGTAATAATAATAATAATAATAATAATAATAATAATATAATAATAATAATAAAAAGAAATTAATAAATTTCAAACTTTATTTTGATAATGGTAATCATGCCAGCAATGGACACCATAAAAGTCGTAGAATAATCTAGAGAATTTTCAAAAGCTTTCAGTTATCTACTGCATGTAAAATGTATATATCTACAGTATATGGCTCTGTCTGTCTGTTTTTGCTGGCCTACAAACAGTTCATGGACAGGAAGTAGTGGAGTCAGTTTGTTGGGATTGGTTTAGGTCAGTATAAGTATAAAAAGGACCTGCCGACCACCTCCTTGAGACAATCCCAGTAATGCTAAAAGGTTTCCCAATGCAAAACATCCATCTTCCCAGAGGGCACGCTGTCGTAGGAGTCTGGGCATTGCAATGTATTTTCACAGATATTGTATCTCTCAGGGGAACTGATATCATTTGAATAAACTACCCGTCCTTCTAATTGCAAAAAGGGGTTGCTTTGCATTTGAAGTTCTCCATTCTGTAGACAGAGTCTAAAGCTGTCGGGCCATACATTAACAAATTGCTTGCACATGGCATGGCTAATTATGGTTCTATCACTATTTACATTTGGCTTGGGTTTCTAATCCTGAATTCACTGTGCCCCACTACATGCTGAGGGTCAGGCTGTGGTTGCTGTGGATATGTTCAATAGTCTGGAATGTATGTATAGTATCTCTCATTAATTATGTCACAGAGTGGGTGGGGCTTACAGAGTGGGTTGGGTTTAGTCTAGTGGGTCAGCACTGAGAGAGGGATGGGCGCCAAGCACCACCTGATTCTGATCAGAAATCACCTTCTTAATCTAGCATTTCTGTAGTATTTTGCATGCAGTTCTGCTGTACTAGTACTGCAAATACCCATTATATAACCCAATGCAAGAATACAGCAAGAACAAAAGGAGGGGGCTGCTATGGTAACATAGGGGTCTTCGCCTTTATTACCAGGACTTCTCTTTGAATGTGTCTTCTGAGCTAGATATCACTGGCCATGGGAGTTTATGGAGGGGATTCTAGAGTAAAATGTTAGATGTTAAACCACACAGTTAATCTGGTCACATTAAAAGTATTTCTAAAGCATTTGTTTTCACTTCAGTATATGGTTTGCTAAGTAAGTTTTTAAATGATTGGTGGATCAGCTGTGTATAAATGATGCCCGGTGGGTTTTTTTTTTTTTTTACAACATTCTTCCATAAAAATTTGTTGAGTTTTTTGCTCTCCTGCAAAGGCAGCTGTGCAGGAAACCTTAAATGGAGGTCTCAAGGAGAGAAATATCAGGTGAACATATTTAAAAAACACAATTCGGGCTTCTCAAGAGCAGGCCAAGACTAGGCCCCTGCGGCTGGACACATGTGCTACCATTTTCTTAATTATACTCAGATTTGGGAAAGCTCTGTGGAAAACAAATGGGTTTGTTATCTCCCTTTGACAGAACCCTGGAGCATTCAGCTAAAACTGCTCTTTGTTGTTTGCTTACTAAAAATACAATTGCATTTAAATAGTTTTGCATTAGTTTTTGGAAGAATTATAGATTCACAATTATAGTTCATATCATTTAATAGCTTTTTAGATTTTGATTTTATGTTAGATTATATGCTGCCCTGTTGATGACCTCCTCCCAAAGAAGTTTTTAGAAACATTTAGAGACCATTTTTAGTACCAAGAGCAGAAACATTGAAAACTGAAAATACAATGATGACAATGTGTCCTATTGTAAAGGGCAGTGTTGTGTGATACCTTTCTGTCCCCTGTTGCTGAGATGAGATGAGATTATAACCTCTATAACCACCTGGGCAGAGAAGCCTGGCTCTTTTGTGTAGTGGTCAAGACGCTCGCTTGCGGTGTGTGTGGCTGATGATTAGCCTCTGCCCTGTTACACTATACAGTAAATGAAGACAAGCTCCACACACTGGCTCAAGATACTGGTGCCGCTGGTTCCCAATGAGAGAGTTCCTGGAGGTTGACATTCCCATGTGTGTGCCTTGTTCCATGTGTGCAGCTGGTTGTCTTTAATTTCAGAAGAATTTCACTTTGATTTTGGAGGCCTGGTTAATATACACCAGGATGAGTAACCCTCCAAGACAGGAGGATGAAACACGCTCTGCCAGTCCAGTGGATCCAGCTCCCTCCCTGTGTGGAGATAATGCGTGCGGGAGAGGCTTTGACACATCCTGTGGTTCTGTCTTGCTGGATTACAGGGTGCAGTCTAGACTGTTGAAAATGATAGAATTGTGCTAAACAGAGTGGTAGCTTTGTGATGTGCACCACAGTAATATCCACTAGGGGCAGAACTGAGCCCACCAAACTCAGTTAATTTAGTATTTATACAGGACGGCATTGGATTCGGGAAGGGTTAAGCCAGGCCACAGTTTAATTTTTGCTGTTAAAAAAAATAACCCTGCCAATAGGAGACAATAAAATGGAGACGACACGATATCTATTTTAATGGCATTGCTAAGACACATAATACCTTTTTGTGTCTATTTTATATGTAATTCCTGACTTTTTCATTCAACCGTTTGTGAGTCAAACTGAAAGATCAGGGGAGTGAAACACATCCTCATTGTCGACTGTGTCAGCGCAGGACTATACATTAGTTTAATGAAAAGTTCACAATGAGCTGAAATTTTTCAAACTGTAGTTTTCTGTCAAAGGGAAATCATTGAGACATTGCAGCCTGGCGCACATAGGAGAAAGCTAAGTACTACCCTCAGTAACTTATTGTGCTTCGCTCAGGGGATGACATGCTTGCATCTGCTGGTAATGAATCCTACCTCACAGTCATGCACATCGCCGTCACTAAGGTGTGTCTGTATAACTGCATGCAGACTGACCACTCTGATCTCATAAATCAACCTGACACAGACATCGAAAACATATCGAAATAATTTTATACAGCATCAGCTCTCGTCAGTGTCCTGTAAGAGAGCGAGGTTTGATTAGCCAGAGCACTACGTCATGAGCTTTGATTAGACAGAACACTACATCATGAGCTTTGATTAGACAGAGCACTACATTATGAGCTTTAGTTAGACAGAGCACTACATCATGAGGTTTGATTAGACAGAGCACTACATTATGAGCTTTGATTAGACAGAGCACTACATCATGATTCTTATTCAGAGTGTATTGCAATCTGCATGCCTGCGTCTCTGGCAGTAACTGAATGTCACACGCAGAAAAGGGTAAAACAACAATCTGTCATTGAAGGACAGCTTTGATATAAAGCTGCCAAGTATACAAAAACCCTTTAGCTCTTTATACTCATGCAGGGGCAAAGCCATTGACAATCACAGTCAGGGACATTATGTTATCTGCATCATTATTATGTTTTATATAGTTTTAGTAAAGTTTTAGATTTGGTGCACTGTAGATGTAAAGCACCTGCGAGAAACAAAAGGGGGGATTGAAGTATTAGAAAGAAACAGGACTTGAATGTATAACAAGAAATTCAGCTCTCAGAATCATGCCAGGGAGATGCTTCCACTCTGGTGTGCCAGACCTGAGAGGCCACAGGACTTAAAACAGAACAAAACATACAAAGGAAATCTAAACAGCAACAAGAACATGTTAGTTTGATACTTCTGATGAGCACCAGGTTGCTTTTTAAACTCACTGGATTAATGCTTCTGGAATACGGCCTGTAGGGTTTTACTACTTGTTCGCTTCTTTTCAAACGCGTGACCGCTAGGTCATTTAGAACAAATAATTATATACAGTATTAGCATCATGTGGATGTTTTAACATGTGTCATATGAGGCACTTTTTATTTATTTTTTCCTCCAGAACCCCCAGCGAAGACCGACGACTTTGCACAGCCCGGATACAAACCTGCACTCCCCTGACTGTATGATTCGCCCTGCACACCACTCAGCCGTGCTTTTACCAGGTGAGCCCATAGGAAGCACTTCTATTACAGGTAATGCTGACCCTTGGGTAAGACAAGCTGTTCCAATACAAGCACAGCCTCCGCCAGTTACACATGCAGTTAGTACTTTTGCATTTTGTTAGGAAACGGTTCAAGTTAAAAAATGTATCACAGGGATTATTAAAAGTAAATGTTGATATTTCTTCTCAGTGAGTACAAGACTCCTTAAAACTTTTGAGGAAATAATATTTGTACAGCACATTTTCGTGCCAGTCTCGTTGTGCACGCTAGGGTTGTCCTCATGCGCTCCTGTGCTTATTAATAGTTTCTTCTTACATTCTATTCAATCTGAGTGTTCTGCTGGGACCCCTGCTGATATTAACACACTGAAGCATGCTGCTGTCATGGACTAGACACCAACTCACGTGGCGCATTGCCCTGCAGCTGCCAACTGGTTTTGTCTGTTTTTAAGTTCCGTGCATTGTTTCAATCACTACGTCTAATGCTATGACAATAAAAATAAAAAATAAATGCATTTCGAGTCTCTGCATATAAGACTAGGGATGTGCAATAATAAAAACAAAAATACATGCAGTTGCCAAACCAGGTCGTTATTCACTTCCCTTTAAAGTGAAAGGGTTGAATAGTGGGATAACAAAAGTGTCACCCACCTAACAAACCAGCAGGTGTGGTCTGAGCCCCCCACTTAGTATGTATAGTAAAAAGGTTGTATATACGCACTTGAAAATGTTAACAGTTGACTTGTTTTGACAGGCAGCCTGTCTGAAATTCCTCTACAAGGTCTTCCGAGCTGTTGCACTTGGCAGCCCAGATTGAACTGTAATCCAAAATCTGCCTGGTGGTAGAGCCTTGGGTTGAGCAAACATCCTGTTTTATTACAACAGCAAGAAAAACACACGTACCCGAGCTTCTCTTTAAACAGGCTTCGAAAACAAATCCCTCGCTGGCTGGTTAGAAAAATAACGATAAATCCAGGCTAGCATTGCAAAGCAGGTTACTGGAGATGGTTCTCTTCTTGGCATTCTCATTGGTCCTTGGATTTGAGGGTTGAGTTGAGTGATGTGTGATACATCCTCTCTCCCAGCTTTGGTGCGTTATGCTCCGACCATAGCTCGCTTTAAATCAACTCTCAAAACCCACCTGTTCTCTCTTACTTTCCAAGCTCCTTAAGCCTGATGTCTGTATTTATTGTACTATTTTCCTGTATAATGCACTTTCCACGGTGAAAAGTTTCTTCAGAAACGTGATGACAGACACAAGGAGTGACTTAACACAACTGGTTGAGTGCAAAACCCGACGGAATTCCTTCCTTGGCATGTTGGTAAGGTTCTATGAACTGAGAATAAGCATACAGAAAGCACTTATTGACATGAAGTCTCAAATCAGCTTCACAGAGGAAGAGTTCAGCACAATATTGAACATTTTATCAGCCCTTCAGCCGATTAAGATTGCAGTAGATGCACTTTGCCGTAGGGATGCAAAACTGATACATCACTGAAATTCATGTTGAGTCAACTGGAATCACAAACCTCGCCTCTCAGCCATGCACTCTCCAAAGCAATGAGAACGAGAATCCCCGAGCGGGGTACAAATCTATCTAGTGTACTGCAGTAGTTACACAACCCAGCTACACTTCAAGACGACAGTGATGATGACCCGTTTTCTCCACTTTGAGTGATACACAAGATAGTTAAAAACTTAATCGCTCGACTCGCTGGCACTGGGGACGGGGACGGGGTCAGTGATGTGTTACCTACTGCTGCTGCTGCAAGTACAAACGGTCCTTCTACTATCACATCCACAGAGGTGTGTGAAGAAAGATAAACCTGCTCTTTCTGTACAGTCTCAAGAACTAAGCCAGCTAACATTACAGCAGCAGCTTGACAGAGCAATCAAAAAAACTCTGGCTACCGAAGTTACACCACAGACGAAGATGCAGAATATTGACCGTAATGAAGCGGGAGATGGCATTGTTTGTATCCGGTGGATTTAGAGGCTACCACCTTCAACTGGCCTATTCCTACCTCCTTTCACTACCATGCTCAAGTGTTGAGTCTGAACGTGCCTTCAGTGCAGCTGGGACATTCTGCACACGTTTATGATCACACTTGGGTGATCAGTCCCTAGACAGTCTGTGCTTCCTGAGGGCGTACATGCAGAAGAAGAATCGAAGAACTGAAGCAGAACTGGTTACTGGACTAGTAGTTGCAGATTTTTCGCTCTTTAATTAATGAAAGAATGAAAGGCTACTTTGTTCATTTAAATGGTACGTGTTCCCAAAAGCATAGCCTGTAAATGATAAATAACTGTTTCACTGGTATAATTTAAGCCTATGTATTTAAGTTATTTATGTTATTAAAGCACCAGGCTACTTGTTAACAACAAAACTTATTGAACTGCTTACTGAACTTTAGTACTTGACAGATTTATTTTTCTTTTATATTAAGTTTTATTTGTTCATTTAAGTGTTTATCATTCATTTAAATGGCCTTATATAAATGATCAATACATAGAGTAACTATGTGAATGAATAAATAATAATAATACAATATAAATTAGTTCATTTTCAATTTCAGCTCCACATAATATAGCCTATTATTTTACTTTTTTAGTTTTAACTTGTTGAATGCGGATTTTGTTGAATTGGCGATTTGGGTTTTAGTATGTGAATGAAATAAGGTCATTAAAACACTAAAGCAAAAGATTTCAGAGGTTCAGATAGATTTTATGTTTTTATCAGTGTGACAGGACGAGGCATGCACCGTGCTGCAAGCACATCACACAATAAGAGGCAGCTGTTTCAGTGTAAGTAGCCTGGTGTGGGAGAGAGAGAGAAGCGCCGTCAGAAAAGCTTAGAGTGAGAGACTGTATGAGGCCAGTGCACACTTAAACTGTTTGTTTATTTATTTAGCTTGGTTTCCATATTGCAGACTTTTCCCCATTGCCAATATGCCTATGAGGGATTTTACATCAAGCCCGGGTTCCCCGGGGACCAGAATTTTAAATCCTGAAAACCCAGGCCTGGAATTTGATTTGGACACTCTAATCAGGAGCACTGCAAATCCATACACTTTCCAATGGAACAGTGCAATTCTGATCATATTCCATTGGAACTAAAATACTCAAAGCTGCTGAGAAGTAGTCCCTTCCCTGATGTCCGATTTGAAGTCATGTGGCTTTGTAGAGAATATACTGCAGGTCTGAAACTCTCACACAGCCTTATTCTCGATAGTGCACATTGACAGTAATGCAAGCCCTGGTATTTGCCATGGTGTTTTTGGCTGCTGTGTGAAAGCTGTTTTGCAAGGACCGCTCATTAAGCTGCGTTTCATCCTCCAAAGTGCTGTAAATATTTAGACAGCTGAAGCGCAGTAATTGCTACACTACAGTATACAGTTATGACTGCAAAGGAAATACAAACGAAGTCTGTAAGCAAGATAAACCAGGCTGAGCATCGCTATTTATCACAGACTTCTATGAGTGCCAGTGAACTGCTGGCATACAGTGTAGCTTCAAATACTCAACATAAACCAAGGAAGCACACTCCAACAGAATTATTAATGACTTACAAATACTTTATTTGAGAATAAGAGCTTTGTTTGTCACTCCAGTGATAAATGCAATTCAGAATAAAAGACTGTTTGATTGTTTAGTTTGAAATGTTATTTTATTGCAAGCTGACAAAATCTTGCTCCATCAATTGGAGGGTGCAAGACTGCCCCTTGCAGTGTAAATGAGGTAGTGCACAAGGAGACAGTAGATCAGGCCTGTAGCTGCTCTTTCAAAGAGACTGGTTCAGTGTACAATGTTTTTTGTACAGTGGTTAAGATCTGGGCTGGCAAGCCCAATGTGGTACCAAATTTGTCCCCAGTCTCTGCATTTGTATTGGGTTGCCTCGCCATGTTCATCAATATTTTTGCATAATATTTTACTTATCTCTTCTTCTTTTACTTGCAAAGATTTAATGCTCACCACAGTGTAGGTGATGCAAAAGCCTAATCTACATCACTGAAACCACCTTAATTTTAAAGTTGGAAGGGCCGGGCTCAATAAGCCATTGCAATTATGAAGGAAGGGGGTATTTTCAGATTACAAAGCTGTCTCTCTCCCAACTAGTCAACTCATCAACTCAGGAATGTGTTTTCAAATGACTAATTAATCTGCATTACTAACATATGTACTCCTACAGTGTGTCAAAAACTTGGAAGCAGTGCTGAATGAGAGTACGGTAAACATTTTGACCAGTAATTTGGTTCATGATTTACCCAAAAGCATGTTTAAATCTCAGGGCTGCTGCTGCTGATTTCATACATGCAAACCGGGCACTTTAAAGGCTACCTTTAAGCATTAGAATGAAACTGGAAGAAGGGTAGGGCTTGGACTGGCCAGCATATTACCAAACTATTGGCACAAGTTTTTTTTTCCACATCTGGATAGGATAAATAACAAGTTGCACATTTTCTTGCTTTTATTCATGTTGCACTAAAGGTCTTATTCTTATCATTGCCTTCCCCGGAGCCACATGCTGGGTGATGTTTGTCCTCATTCAGGGAGGCTCTTGGTTTTGTTGCTAATATTGAGTTCTTATCATTTTTCTTGAAATCTGCTTTGAACTCCTAGGTGCTCCTTGTCAAGCTAGTAATAGCAGCTTCCTTGATAAAACCCATTTAGGATAGTTACTGTTGCTGTTTCTTGATTCAGGGAAGGCTAACAACATGCAATGCAGCTCGTCATGGGGTCTAATCAATCACACTGCACTTTTAAAGGGTACTTTTAAATGAGCCAGAATTGAAACAAAAACATCCACATCTGTTCCATGTTTTTAGAAAACAGACGAAGCTTTCATGTTACCTGTTCAAAAATAAAACAAACAGCACCCAAGGAAGGCCTCCCCACTGTCTTAGAGTACAGTACTTCTACATGTATTTTTCATAAAAATATATAATGAATTCCTGCAATGGTCATCAATGCCAGCGGTTCAAAATCTAGACCATGCTGATACCAGGCTGTTTGAGCCATGCAGTGCTAATCAATAATCATCACAGCCGCGCGTGTTTTGCTGAAGGTTTTAATACTCAAGTATCAAGTTTTAACCAGTTACTGTTAAACATTGAAATGGGGCTATTTTAGTTTATTTTAGCTATTTTAGATGGAGGATCTTGGAACGGCAGCTGACCCCTGTCTGCTTAGATTTTGAAAACAAGAAGGACGTGGAGTTAAATGTTGGCTGTAGTTAAATAAAAAGGTCATTAAAACAACCGATCTGCACAATACTGCTGTATGATTTGTTTAATAAAAAGCTACACACCGTCCAGATAAGTGGCTTCCTAAATATCAACCTCTGCTGCTCCAGGCAAAAAGAAATTTATGTATAGTACAGTATAGAGTATAGGGTATAGGGTTACCATGTGACTCCATGTACACTAGGATACCCCAAAGCATTCTGGTAAGTGTAGTCCTGCTCTGAAAGGTACCTGAGACAGTTGAAATGTACTAGAATGCACTACGATGTGAGTTGAAAAGCCTTGACTGTCCCAAACTGTCCAACATGGAGTCATATGGTAACCATGTGGGTAGCAGATATTGTAAATACTCTAAAAACACTTGGCATCAGGTTGAATATGTCAACAACAAAACTACACAGCTACTGCCAAGGGACTACATACTAGATACCACATACCATCTCAGTGGGTCACATTGGTCATTGTTTTTTTTTTTTAAATACATAGTAGCTTAGGATGCAATCGTTCCCTGCCTGCAAAGCTGTCAGCAAGACATTTCGTTTATCCTGCAATCATGTGGCAAGCTCTGCATATACTACTGCGGTAACCCTTTACTCATTCCAATAATCAAGGAGCATATAACAATACCCCCTCGTGCTTACTGCTTAAATACAAGCAATTACACAGGCCTCTACCACTGGGGGCCTTTTTTAACAAAAGGTACAGTATGCATTACTGAAAGAAGTGTGGGAAATATCCCAGGCAATAATTACTGAAGCATTTATTTTTCTGCAGTCTGCAGCATACGTTCACGGACAGTAATCATAATCATATTTTGTGACAGCTCAAAGTTAAAGGAGGATAGGGATATTGTTTCCCATAATCTTTTTTTGCTCTCTGAATCTGTGGTGCCAGCGTTTTCATGGGAAAGTTGGATTGAATTAGGGACTGTAGCCTCTTTTTTTAACCACTCAAGCGGTGTTTAGATAGCAGGACCCATGGACTGATTTGTCATGTTTCCAGCCCGTATCTGCTGAATAGGGTTACTGATGTATGTGATAGATACAGTATTTCCTCTACAATAGTGTTACTCCTTCAGCAGATAATCCACAGTGCCAGCACTCTCCCAGTCCTGTTATTGCTGGAAAGAGGATAACAAACACCTCTAAAACAGGACCTGGATGCCTTCCAAAGGGGAAATGGGGAACCTAGCGCTTGTGATTAAACGTTTCCTGCTTGGAATTGACAATGGTGCCCAACCCTGCACTGAGTTCCTTCATATTCAAATGAATTGTGAGAAGAACGATGCGTACTTAAGGGATGTTAGGGATTTTGTGTGTGAGAAATGCTTGTGTAACGTACCGGAGACTGGATTGCTCTATTTATAGAGATCAGATCCATTAAGTATGGTGACAGGACTTCCCAATGTGGCCCTGCCCTGGAATGATAAACACCTACAGTAAAGTTTAGTTAAGGTTACATACTAAGCTCTCAGGGCCAGTGTAAACAACTCTGATGATCTAGATCTAGACAATTTTAGCAACCATAATGGAGGCCGAACACTCTGAAATATTACTGCAATATTTTAATTATGCAATTCTTTAAGCAGCTTTTATAATACGACAAACAAGCAGCAACTGTGATAGCATTAACACATTGTACACAGTTACCATAGTTAGAATAGGGTTAGTCTGATAAAGCCTTGCAACCAGGTGAACACACCTGAGAGAATGTAGTCCTGCTCAGCTAAGGAACCTTGATGACATGTTGAGGAACCCTGGTCATACACATGTAAAGAACATACAGACATGCCAGGATTGTCTGACACATTAAAAGACTTAAAACTACAAGCAAGCAAGCACACAGGTTTCCCGAAACTTTAGCACTGGGCATCATTTTGAATCCTAAATGGGACCCCACACAGTTCTTATTGTAAACTGTGTTCCTCAAGTATTAGCAGATGTGGTGTTACTGTTGCAGTTTGCAGTTGTTGTTGGAAATGCAAAAGTCCATGTCACGTAGACAAATGTTTGGCACAATCCGAGTTTGTGAGGGAGGGTGGTATGCAAGTTATGGATGGCAGGATTCTTAGGCAATGGAAAGAATAAGCACTCTTTTGGAAATAAGAAAAGTATCTAGCTATTTGCATGTGTGCAGCAGATTGGAGCCGTGGTTTCCAAGCAGGAAAATGCCATGATGTTCTGAGTCACGCTCATATGGTAGCAATGCAATAGGAATTGTGCTTTGGAAAGGATTTGGCCCAGGGGGGCACCATGCAAAACCCTTTCCTGGCCAACTTGGAGCCTCACCAACTGGGAAATGGAGTCGTGCAAAATTGATCAAGATGCGTGATAAAATAACAGACACGACATTCGCTAAGCCTAAAGTAATCGTAAACACATAGCAAAGTGTAATAAATCATAGTGAAAGCAATAGTAAAGTGTAGGTAAGAATTGTAAAGCCCAGATATTTTAAAAAGAGACATACAATAGGGTGTTGAATACATGGTTAACCATAATAAAAAACGTGGCAAACCATGGCAAATTATGGAAAATGCATAGTATAACCATGGGAAAAGCAGCTAAAAACTGCAACATTAACATGCAAATTTACTGGTAAACTATAATTAAATATCTGGTGTGTGGAGCAGGAAAAGACCTGAAGTGAGGAATGCTTCTAGACTGTAGTGGGTCTGCTTTTTCAGTTAAGTAGCTTTTCTTCACTGCTTTAATTATAGAACATCTTTTCAGTTTGGCCAGCAAAAACAAGCTTGAACAAGCTCTTTTCCTTTACAGAGGGACTTAATGTTCCCAAGACTGACTCAGGAAACACTTAATGTTCTACTGGAGAATGAACCACAGGAGATCCGTATTGACGGATGTGATGAACAGCTCCGAGGTGACGTGTAATGGACAAGACCCAGACAAGACTTCCTGAAGATCAAGTCTTAAAACTTAGAGCTGGCGAACTCCAACCAACCTGCCAGGCAGTACGCCAGAGGCAAGGTCAGTATCTGTGTTTAGAGCTGAACTTCTGACGCACTGTCTTTAAACTCAGGTCCTATCGGAAACGACTCTGCAGCAGCATTCGTGATGCTTAGTTCACCCCCTAGTCTCTGTAAGTCGCTTTGGGTAAAAAAGAAGGTAATGTGCAGGCTTGTTAGCGCTAAAGGATGGCTTGTACTTTCAGTCCAAAGGGGAATAATTGTGGAAGTGGTGGTTTGTTTTTCTCCTGATTTGTCTAAATTTCTTTTCTTCAATATTTTTCACAGCCAGGATAAACAAAATCAAAGTGCAAATAAACCGTGTTAAATATACAACAACCCTCTGATGCCTGTGTGGTGCTCTGAACCCATTTGTACCTCATCCATTTTTCAAGATCAACACTCATGCCCATTATTTGTTTTTTTGATACCCTAAATGCTAAGATTTGAGCGCTGGTGAATGACCACCCACATGAACAAACACCTTCTGGACACTGTGGCGTGGTGGAAGCCTGTGTTACTGAGAGGAATTGAGTTCTGACCCTGATGCCAATCCTGTTTCTGCATTCAGCATCCAGCAGTTTTTGCATACAAGAGGCTGGGGTTTTCAGAGTGCTCACTATGGTCCTTCTGTACAAGTTTCATATGAATCTTGCTTTTTACCCTAACCCTAATCCCTATCCCTGAATGTCAAAATAATGAGAATATATCGTATTGCTACCTGTGTATGGCCAAGCCACTGTGAATTGGACTTATGTTAGGTCAAACTGTCTTGATATAGTGCATCCCAGCCTGTATTCAGCACCCTATTGCATATCTTTTTTATACATACATATTATGGACTAATAGAAAACTTCCAAAGATTGTGATGTTATTGTCATGCAATACCCAGTATTCAATAGTTCTGATGGTTCTATCACACTGACATCAGTCTATATAATATCAAATCTGATACAAAGACATTTCAGATGGCTGTATCACATCAGTAGCATGGTTTACAATATAATATTTTAATACACAGATTTTATTTTCACAAAGAGAAAATGTTGAACTTTTAATTATAAAATCTAAACCATCTGTTTCTTAAAAAGAGAGCTTAGTCAAAAACAGGCATCTGCACATCCAGCCCCTGTCAGCTCATTTATTTCCTTAGTAACAGAAATTCAAGAAAACAAAACCACAAAGAAATGATCTACGAGACTAAGAAATGTGTCTTAATGTCATCCATGTCCTGGCTGTCATTCACATTAAAGTCTATGAAGCCTAACATGTCAAAGTTCAATGTTTTGTTCCACAGGTAACGCTTTCGTACTGTAGGTGCTCAGGAATCTGTGCTTTTTATATATATATATATATATATATATATATATATATATATATATATATATATATATATATAGGTACCATGTAGTTGACTCAACTGACTCTTCGGGGATTATCCGTCTCACCCTAACAAATGTAGGTAGGTTATTTACATCGGGAGGATTATGCAGCCTCCAACCGTTACACCACATTAAACAAATTTGTTAAATTTCATTAACGCAATGAAGATTCGGTATTGTTTTTTTTTTTCAAATATATTAACCATACAGTATATATATATATATATATATATATATATATATATATATACAATGTTTTGTGTTTTGTGTTGAAAGTTATTCAATTCAGCAAAACAAAATGCTGTGGGTTCTGCAGAACGATTTCCATGTGGTGTGGGCCAGCGCCTCTCTGACATGAGTGGTTGTGTGATGTCTCTGGCTGTTTCGATTCAACGCGTACTGAAGCCTGCTCTGTGCCAGTAACTCCACATGAAAGCAAGAGAAACAGTAACTAAAACTGTCTCTGCTAAGCAGTATGATAGGAATCTGAATATAAGATGATTCCGAGTGTTCTGCACATAAGATTGCTTAGTCTCTAACGGAGGGAAAACTAATCTACTTTGTGGCTTGGAACTTGGTTTCAGGAGACTATGTTTCAGGCCACTGCAAGGCACACCAGGGAAGACTTTGGGTTTAATACAGCAAAGTTACCTGAAACTAGGTCCCCCGGCCTCCTGGAACTAACTTTCAAGCCACAGCTCCTGGAAAAGTGGCTTTGTGTTCCCTCGGCTATAGAAATGTGATATTTCAGAAGATGAGAAGAGCCCCGAATCTCCGTGGTACAGAATGACTCTGAATGGATGAATGAATTACACCCAGTGTAAGCACAATGTCCTGGTTAAAATAAAGTGGAGTAGGTCATACTGCCAGACTGCTGATGAGCAAGGAAGACAAAAAGTATTTTTTACATATGAAATCTAAAGAGTCTGGCCGGGTGAATGGGTTTGTTGAGTCTACTTACGCTGAGGACTGCAAATAGACTCAATTAGCATGTCTTTACCTTATTTGGTTAAGGTGGAATAGATAGATAGTGGGAGGATAGCTGCAAAGTCCTCTCTGTGCCTCTCTCCCAAAGGGTTAGAAATGAAGAAATCCATCAATTACGAGATTAGTGTTAGAGTAGACTAGAGTTCAGTGTAACATCACAACGGTTGGTTGCACCAGTTTGCAACTTCACTGTAACTCCTTCCTTGGTTGTATTGAAGGTTTGTTTCTGTTGATTGCACATGGTTCCATAGACTTATATTATATACAATACAATCTTCCATAGTAATGAAAGGTACGGTATGGTTATTAAGACAGGAGTCAACTTTACCTGCCTGTAAAACAAGAAACATCTTGAAATCATCTTGAAAATGGAACGCTACTTGCAGACAAATAGTTCCCAAGTAGAGTGAGTACAGCAAAGCTGCATCTGCATTTACAGGACTCTTTATTATCCCTTATGATGGTCAGTAGTCTTCCTCACATCATTTGGTCCCTCAGTCTGCCTCCATCTCCCTTTTTGTCAAAGTAGCTTCCTGACGTTATAACACTTGTATATAAGCCTTAAGCAGATTGCTATATTGGCCTCTATCCTCAGACTGGAGCCTGGGAACCTATGGTATGGAGTGTTGGCAAGATTTAGGGTGATTATGATTAATGTGTCCTGCTTGTGTGCTTGATTCCCATTCCAGTAGACTTCGCTGACTCCATGACTTCCTCAAACTCTGGTGGAGACGTCTCAAACAAAAACTCCCTGACTGACTCCTGTATCAGCACAGTTTGTATTGATCAGTCATAAGCCACGAAAGGAGGGGTGGATTTAATTACTGTTTGGGTTGAGCCCACTCGATTGGCTCTGAACTTTGACACCTGCGGCAGGGATTCCAAACCAAAACGAGGCTCTAATTCTTTTCTTCATTTAACATAACATCATTGCAGGGGTCATCTTGAGAATTGCTGCAAGGATGTTAACAGGAGACAGCTGTGATATGAACATAACAGGAATTGGGTACAGATTTAATATCAGTTTTTAATTTCAGGTTTTGAATATGCTAAAAGCATATTCTCAAGATTGCGGACATGTCGTCTCTGAAAAGGTACTTTCGGAATGCATCACTGACATTTAATGAGTCAATGGTTTTTCCTGTAAACCGCCTTACAGAAATGCTTGAGCTAGTAGGTGTCTAACAGCTATACAGACAATGTTGTATGCACTAAATTACAATTAATGGCTTAACTAATGCTTTGCTACTTTAACGTTATGTACATGATCTTGTCTATCATTTACACCCACACACCCATTATCTTTCTAAAAGTGTATGTATATAGAACAGCATTTGACTCGGGGCTTTTTGCTGAAGTCAGTTATCTGTTTGGAGCTGCATTATCACCTACATCGTCCAGGATCCTTTAATTATGCCCCACCTGCTTTGTGCTATTACATGTTCGTTGAGACCAAATTGCTTTTAATGGGTACATCACCACCTTGCTGTTCTGACTGTATTTGTTTGTTGTATAATAATTAGTATGCGCCCAAACATCTGCATAATGCCACACTGCTATGTCCAAAATCACTGTTCTTGAGCATCCCTTCTGAGCCAAAAAACATGACTCCCGCATGTACCCTCACATGTGCTCTGAAACATACCAGCGCGTGCCCAATGAAGTGTTGTATAAGCTATATTACCTCTGTGTGGAAACACACTAGTCCGTGTGACAAACATGGTCCATCTAATTTTCCATAAGGAATTAACAGTTTCAATTCTAATTTTTCTTAGCAACACAGTGTGACTGTGCACTGGTATTTGGTAAGTGTATAATAATCTGAATGTGTCCAAACATTTGCATAATGCCACAGTGCCAGTGTCCAAAATCATTCTTCTGGAGCATCTCTTCTGAGCCAAAAATCTTGACTTCCTCGTGTACTGGCAGATGTACTGGCGCATGCCCAATGAAGCGTTGTGTATATCACCTCCACGTGGAAACACACTAGTCTGTGTGACAAACATGGTCTGTCTAATTATCCATAAGGAAGGAACTTGTGCCTGCTTTCGTTTTGTGTAGTAGACATTTTTCACATTGTAAATGTTTTCTTTGCATGTTGTATTTTGATGTATTATTATGATTAATGTTGCATTCAATAAAAAAAAAAAATGTAAAAGTCTGTGCTGTGTAAGTGGTTGTGGGGAAAGGAAAACCAAGACAGAGTTGTTCTCATTTCCAACTAATGAAGGGACCTAACCACAATAATAGCAGCGCTGTGTTATTAAAATATACGTCCCCAAAGTCTCAGATATAGCTCCAGCTGATTCGGAATGTTTGCAGAACAGACATGTATCAAATAAACTAGCAAATGAGATTTGGAAACGTGGTATTTCCTTTCGGAATGAGGTCTTGAGGATGATCCGACCTAAAAAAATAAATATTGCATTTTTTCATCCTTCGTATTTGGTTTTCATTTGCATTTCCTGACACCACACATGCACAATCATCTGCACACCGTTGAGTGAGAAAGTCGAATTCGGCCACAAATTCCATCTCCCTATCAGTTTCTGAACAATCTGATGTTGAAATATTGCCTGCCATTGTTTCAGATGTTCCCTGTGCACAGTCACACTGTGTTGCTAAGGAAAATTAGAATTGAAACTGTTAATTCCTTATGGAAAATTAGATGGACCATGTTTGTCACACGGACTAGTGTGTTTCCACACAGAGGTAATATAGCTTATACAACACTTCATTGGGCACGCGCTGGTATGTTTCAGAGCACATGTGAGGGTACATGCGGGAGTCATGTTTTTTGGCTCAGAAGGGATGCTCAAGAACAGTGATTTTGGACATAGCAGTGTGGCATTATGCAGATGTTTGGGTGCATAGTAATTATTATACAACAAACAAATACAGTCAGAACAGCAAGGTGGGATAGTTTCTGTTTTATTTTTCATGTCGTGCTGATGTACCCTTTAAATATTTCTAGTGCCAATATTTCATTGGCCTGATACGTACAAGGTGTCCTTCCTTGATGGAAACAAACGACTTGAATCATGTCAGAATATCATCCATGTGATTGTGATTGTGAAGTGATTGTGTTTATGGATCAGAGGATCTGTTTATATCTCCTAATGCGGCACGGCTGGTGGTTGTTATACTGAGCTTTTAAACAGATTGCCAGAGGATAAACTTTGTTTATTTATACAATCAGGAAAGCATTGCAGAAACAACTCTTTCAGCTTAAACAACTTGTCCAGCGGGTGCTGAGCGGAATGGGTCCTGCTTAGGGCTCTAGTATGACAAATGCCTGCATGGAAAACAAAAAACAGACATATAACATCATTGCACATGAGCTATGTTGTTCCATGGGTTTCTCCCAGTTACGTTATTAAATTAAATATGATTATTTATTGATCATGGCACTGTAGCTGCAGCTTGAATCTAAGATTTGCTTTTCACTCATTTTAAGAACTACATTTTTGGTCTTTGTTACATTTGCCAGACCACGTAACTGCTGATAAGTACTTAGTTTTTCTGGAGTTTATTTCCAGTTACGAAACTAAGTTACATAAAATCTGTTCCACATTGTCAAAAGGTTCTGTCATGTTTCATTCATCCTCTATGGCTAGCTGTCATTGCAACACATGGTATAACTTACAACACGCAATTAAGCTATGGAAAGGAGCAAATGCTTCACAAAGGATAACATGACTCTGACCTGGCATAACTGTCTGCATTGCAGTGTGTGGCTTGTGGGACTGTTTATTTTACTGATGAATGTGTGTCGCAGTTTTGTCATTCAAAACCAGGTCCGAAAGCAGAAGTTCCAAAATGGTGTGAATGCACTGGGAATACCAGGTCCAAAAGACTCCAAAATCCAAAATAGTGGTGCCTGGAACGTGCATTTCTGTGTATTTCAATGGCTCTATTGTTTTATTCTTTATATGCTCCTTAAGGATATGGTCTTGGGTTTAACCCTCTACTGAGCATTTTAAAAGTATACTTGACATGGAACTCGTCATACAAGCTATGTCCCATGAGCAGATGAGAAACATCTGTTTGTATTGTGGATTTAAAGCATTTATTAAATATTAAGCAGTGTTATGGTTTGTAATCATACCAGCCAGCTTGGCAGGAGGGGGCGGGACCAGTTGCTAATCACAAGCAGTTTAGGAATACTTAAAGTCTAGCCTGGTAAATGCTGGTAAATTCCATGGAATTCCATGGCAACACTGCAATAAATGACCACTTCATACAAGAGCTGAAATAAAGGCTTCAGGAATATGTGTGGATTTATTTTCAATTTAATAAAATAAATAATATTTTAGTTCATTCAAAATGGTCTGTTTTTTTGAGAGTTCTTCTTTTTCATCAAACAGTTGTTTTGGCACGCAATAACTTGAGTGGAAGTCACTCTTTCAGTAGATCAGGACTCTGTGCCAATCTTCCATCAAGACTAAATACTTGTCTATTTGGCAAGGCTTTCTTAGCAGAATATTGCAGTTGTGCAGGTAGCTCCAGAGGCACTGTCATATTAATCCTCATTGTATTGACCTGGCTGTATAAGGGTATGGCGTGTGGCGTCCTAGACTCCTACTGATTTTGTGAGGAGGGGTTAGAGTGGGGTTGTATTGTTATATAAATCATGGTCAATATTATATAGTGATACATTCTGTGTTACTGCACAAAGCAGAGCATTGCTCATCTGAGAAGACAGATCTGTCCATTGCTGTGACTACGGGGCTACCAGTGATTCAGAGGAAACAGGCTCATTGGAAGGAATTAACATTGAGAAGACATTCCATGTTCTTCTTTCCATAGAAATATCTGTTAGTAAAATTACAATACCGGCCTAGTTCCTAAAAAAGCAAAGCAAAAAAAAAAAAAGTCTTCTGGAAATACTTTTAAACAAGTAGATTGAGAAGCTTGGGAGGATTACACAGTGTACAGATGAGCTGTGTGGAGGCCTGATCTGTTCAAAAGAGGCTTCTAGGAAATTCTTCTGGGGATAGACCCTAAATCTGACATGCCAAGAGCCCAGCTAGACTTGAACTGCATGCTTGATTTCACAATGGATGAAAGCACCTCTGCACATCAGGGGACCTAAAAACCAGGAGATGCAGAAACTGAAACATCTGCTACCTGTGAGTACATGACATGACTGCAGGACTGATCTGCGTCAAATACTGAACAACGAGATTAAAATGACACTCCCTGCTAGCATATTTTACCATAAATTATGCGTTTAACTCATGTCATAGTTTGGGTAAGTGATGACTAAGAATACCTTTTTAATTAGATGGGTTCTTTTTTTGCTTTGCTTTGTTTGTTTTGGTTTTGTTTGTGTATAATTATTTCCTGATGGATTCATATAGATTTTTGGTAAATGCAAACAGATTGCGGATTGCTTTTGTATTTAAAGCAAGGGTCTTTTCAGAAGAAAAGAACTTGGGGTCAGAATTTACATGTGCTGAGACTTCTTCTGAGTTTAGAGTGTGTTATTGTTGGATCAAGTGTACAGCTTAGAGGAATATGAAAAATAGATTTTTAATGAACAATAAGAAAATAGAAGCATGATTTTTAGACATTGCCTATTGCAAAAGTCTGCCAGTCACTTAACTATACTGTACTGTATATCCCAGGTAGGCAAAAGGCAAAATTTTGCCTATCTGGGATATACAGTACCAGTTTAGGTGTTTGCAAAAAATACGCAAATGGGCTTTTATGCAAGCACCTACCAATTAACTAATTTGTTTGTTGTGAGTTCTATAATATTTGTCGGCCTGGTGTGCCATTGGTTTCTTAACAGGGATAATTAGGGAAAGTGTACTGCACGGGCTAGTGGGTTTGTCCCTGATAGGGAGGACCATGTCATTTCCAGGGAGCCTGTTTGTTTAAACCTGGCCTGGGGGCTGAGTGATAGAGCAGCCATTTTTACAGGTGTTTACAGCCTTATTGAAGTGTTGTTCACTTCCTTGCAGGCATAACTGGCACCTTCATTTTCAATCTTATCTCAGTGCGGATGGAATGCACTGAAGGTTCCACCACGGAGTTGTGGAAACTATCAAAGCAATTCCACAGATCAGTTTTATGCACCGAGCACAGCCCCTGCCGGCCCCTCTCAATTGGGGAGGGCCACAGGAACAGCAGGAGCAGGGACAATAAAATGTTACAGTGATCTTAATAAGTACAGCCCCCAGGGATGCTCCATGCTCCAAAGCATTGTAGCAGAAGGGGGTCTATGAGGAGTAAGGGGGGGTTGCTGCTGCAGTAAAAAGAACAGCTTACTTGGGTTTCAATACTTTCATATTCACTTTTCATAATAATAGAGATGCTACTGTGCATCAGTGGAACTCAGAGGAGGAGATGCGATCTAAAGCAATGACGTCTTCTTCATATTCTTCTTCTTTTTCTTCTTCTACATTGAGGTGCTTTTAGGTTGTGGTTGGGGTGATGTTTCCAGTTGTCCCAGTTGGTAGGACATGTAGTCTACTCCAGCCCTATTACATGTAAAGGAAGGGATTCAAGGCTTATAGCTTCTTTGTCACACTGTGTAACCCCCTCCTGCCCCTCAGCAGTGAGTTCATGGAGATGCTTTACTGGAACTGACTCTGAGTGCCAATGTGTAAACTGATGTAGTAACATAAAAACTCTGCATACCTTTCCAGACATGATCATTCAATTACAGTGTTTTTACAATTATTCCATTTGGATGTGTTTGGCTACAATGGAAATACGGAAACTCTAATATATGCAAATATTTTCTTTTGTGGTCTTGGCTTGGATACACACCTCTCATAACCTTAACCTTGGAAAACGCCATTCTGACATATTACCATAATTCTACACATTGGTGACACCTCAATGAAGCAGATGTGGAAAAGAGGTTTGCTTCCCCAAAATAAATTAGAGAGACCGTAGCTTCAAACCACAGACCAGTACACAAGAGCAGTAGACAGGCTGACTGGGAAATGTTTTTTTTTTATTGCTGTTTATCCATTAGAGCTAGAATAGATGACATCACACACAACTTGTACTAAGAAATGCTTGCAAAAAAAGCAACTTGATAGATGGCGGCAAACCCGGCAGGGACTGTTTCTCCTCCATGTGCTACAGTGGATCCTACTGACTAGGCGCCTGGTGAGTGCAAAGCGTAGACCTATAGTTAATTATTGTGTCATCAGACCCTCTGCTAAATCCTGGATACTGGTGCTGAACTGGATGCTGAGGAAAAAGAAAAGAATTTAGGAAAACTCCCCCCCCCCCCCCCATAGTCCCCCCCCCCCATAGTCCCCCCCCCCCCCCCCCCAAAAGCATTGCTTTTACCTAATCACACAGTCTATAATAATGCCTAAATAAAAGCTGTCTCTAGAAATAATTTTGCAAATATATAATCCTTCCATTTTTTTTTTTAAACAAACAAAATATACATTAAAGTGTCAGTAATGAAATACTTCATTGTGCAAAAAGCCATTCTGGGTTCGCCTTGGGGAGCGTCAAGATTACAAACCTTCAAATAAATGGAGTTTAAAAAAGTAATAAGGTTTCATAAGCTTCCAGGTCCTTTTGAAAAGGGTCTGATTGCAGCAGTTGTAAAAATACAATATCTGCAGCATGCAAATAATGAAGACCCAAGGGAGCTCGAGTAAGTGATCGGTCGGTGTCTTAGACCCAACAGAGAGGCACACTGCAAGAGTCATTAAAACTGTCTTTCTTTTTATTACTGACACAATCATATTTTTTATGGCCACTGGGTTCTATACAGGGTTTTAGGAAGCCATTTCAAAGTAAATATATTCACATATATATATATATATAGATGGTCTAGTAATATATATATATATACACATATGGTGGCTGATTAGAAAATAATTAGAAAGGTTGCCCAGAATGGACTAAGGTGCTTTTGTAACTTTGGATTTCCTGTTAGACAGCGTGCTTAAAATCCTAAATTCCTAAAGTAACATTTCAATTTCTGTTATAAATACCATTCTGTTTGAGGATCAATCTTATACAATGCACATAGGTATAGTGTATACTGTACATAGGTATAGAAGTTACTCTAACCCTCGTCTTCAGGTTCCCCTCCAGCTGTAAGTATGTTAATTCCATTATCGTGTCTGAAATGTTTACTCAGAATTAGTTGGTTGCCTACTATGTGTCTGTAACCTCCTTGCCATATCCGTCATGATTTAGAATAATATTTATAGAGTGAATTCCTTGTTTCTGAGAGCTTGTCAGCAGAGACGCATCACACGGTTACACCCATCAATCCACCCAAGACACCCAAGACCAAAACAACAGAACAAGATGTTGAGGTCAATGGAAACCGAATAGTACTGGACCAGGGCCATCCTCCCATAAAATGCCATCAAGCCAGAGTTCCAGAACTCCAGAACTGCAGGAACTCCAGCATAGATTCTGGCTAGTCTCAGTGGTTGAGCTCAACTCATATCACAAAGCATTCTGGTACTTGTAGTTCAGCATCTCATAAATAACAGGAATATAAGATATCAGAATGTATTGTGATGCAAGTTAAAAAAAAAAAAAAAAAAAAGAACTGTCCAAACTCATAGTTCAAAGTTATTTTTAAAAGTGCCCAATTCGTACATTGTGTAATGCAAACCAATGGCACAAGTGACAACAATCTTTCTGTGTTCAACCAAGGTAACATTAGCCCCAGACTGGAAATCCTGTCATAAATAAAGATACGCGCCCTGTTTGAAACAGTGGAAACGGATCCAACCCATAAATCTGTTGCAAGCTTTGTCTTTCCATACGTCAAGGTAAAGAATAACTAGACCCCTGAGTTCCTCTAGTGACACCCCTGTCTAGTTAGTCGGCCTGTCCTCCAAGATACAGCAGCACCAATCCAGTCGGTCATTGAGAGTTTGTAGAACTAATCCAGAATTAGTGAATGGCTAACTTGTTTTTTTTATTTTGTTGCTTGTGTTTTTATACTTCAATTTGGAATAAGCAATCATTTCACAGGAAACCCTTTAGAAGCAATGGTTTCTGCTGCCTGCTGGTATAGAATTAGTTCCTGTGCAGGAGCTCAGCATCCCTCCAATGATCTAGCTGCAATCAGCCCATGTGATCTAACACACATAGATTCCAGGGAGAACAGTTTGTAGTATAAAACAAGCAAATAACGGAACGCTTTTCAACACAATAAAAAGGGGAATCAACAAGAATGCTGTGAATGCACGTAAGGGGAAAGATTTCAAAACCTTGGTTTTACCTCCCTCTGAGATCAGAGCGAGAAACCCTGCTTACAAGCTGTTAGGAAAGGTACTGAATCAGAGCAGGCTTTAAAAGAAGCATGAAATACAAATGCTGTTATTAGAGAGTCTGAGAATGGCTTTTAAACCTCTTGTTAGTATTTGACTAAGCTTTTAAATTAAATTCATAAAACAAATATTTGCATAGTACTTCGGTGACAGCTTTGGCTGTGAAAGCAGATATATAACTGAAGCTGTTGTTTTAAAAGACAGGACATGATTTAGGATGATTGATATTTAACATAAAGGCAGAAAAGAAGAAGGAACTGTAACAAAACCAGTAACATCTCTATAGAACCTTAACGTTTGCTGTATCCATTAAACGCACATTGTCTGATACATTTATCAATGGGATCACTGTTCCTCCACAACTCAAAAATAGAAGACTTTTCAATGGATACACTGGAGAATCTGACTAACAGTCAGCTGCAATGTGAATAAGGGCAGTATGTAAACTGACTTTCTCTTTGACCTTTGCACAGCATTTCCATTTGAGACTCTTCAGTTGTTGTCTATTCATTCAGCTGGTTAAGTGGTTCTGCAGG
Source organism: Polyodon spathula (assembly GCF_017654505.1). Lineage (NCBI taxonomy): Eukaryota > Metazoa > Chordata > Actinopteri > Acipenseriformes > Polyodontidae > Polyodon > Polyodon spathula. The sequence goes on along the minus strand of NC_054547.1, from coordinate 2,626,884 downwards.
ACAGTGTACAGTATACAGGAGAAAATTGCCAGCAGGTTCAGAAAACCTTTCCTCAAATCCCAGACTAGGTGAGAGAAGCAACAAGGGACATGAGCTCTTTGTCCGACGATGAGATTCTGTCACTTCCTCCCTTTGTTTTTTGAGTGCAAGAAGAGTTTTTCTAAAAATGTCTTTTTGTTTGCGAGCTTGTGCTCCAGCCAAACTTCCTGGCACAGTTTGCTCTCAGGAGTCTTATTGATACTTTTAAAATGTAGTGCATAAACAGGAACCGAAGGATGCAAATCGAGTTGTTCAAGGGTGTGCGTTTCCTTCAAGATATTATTTTTCAAAAGGATCCTGTTTTACAATCAAAATATTTGTTATTTATGGGTTAGGAATTCATTGACTTTGTGAGCCTTGTACGTTATTCCACCATCCCCTACAGAAGTACATTGCAACTATGATTAATAACCTTGTAATTATGTATAAGTACACATACATTTGCTAAGTAACTGCTATATAAATACACAATAATTAGAGACACTTAATGTAATGTGTTACCCTCATCTCATATGGAAATCTCTTATTACACATTTCCTAAAAACAGAAGAGTTTTAGAAATGTTTAACTTGGTATTATTTTCCTGTAGTCCTACATGGTGAGTATTTTCAACTCCCACTTCTCAGGAAGTGGCAAGTGTTTAAAACATGTTTTATTTGTGTTGCTTTGATCATTCTTCCAGTGTAATGCTTGTACACACCAGCTGTGGTTAACCATGCTTGCCTATGGTTTAGCATTCACTGTGCTTGAATTCCTTTTCCCAGTATTACAACAATGTGACACATGAAAGTACCACGTTATCAACAACCTTATCCCACCTTGGTGGAAATAAACACTGTGGCATGGTATGTGCCTTCAGTCCCATTTAGTTATATCAATTTGTGCTGCAGTTCAGTTTTTACAAAGAAAAATTGCATTAGTGCATGTCAACACCAGATACAGACTCAAACAGCAGAAACAGTTCAGACCTGTACCGCACACATCAGGATCTACTGCGTCAGTCACTGCAGCTGTGTTTACATCAGCCTTAATCCGTCACAGGTACACAGGGATTAAAGCCTTATTGGCATATTTACTGAACACTACATTGTTAGTAAAATCTGTACAGTGGCTTAGAGGCTACATCTCTTGAAAACCTGAGATTGCTCTGTGTGGTCAACTTTCTGCTGTCATGGGAAAGTTAAGACTGCCACTTTTATCAGTGAATCAAAAGGTGTGGAATTCCTTCCTACACGACTGCACTACACTACAGGATTTGGCACATCTCCTTTTCGAGGAAACTGAGTTTCCCACATGATGCCAATATTGAGCATGGTCACGACAGGGTTAGTCGTATGTTATTTAAAGAAGACCCAGAATTATCACCAGAACTTCAATGCAAAGCATATGGTGTGTATATATATATATATATATATATATATATATATATATATATATATATATATATATATATATATATATATATACATAGTCTCTAAATTTTTTCCATTCTTCTAATTACTGGACTGTTTTTTTTTTGGATGAAACTTTGTTTTTTGGTGGGGTTTTTTTTTTAGTTTTTTTTTTTTAATTTAAGAACTGGAACAGAAATGAAGTGATACAATCTCCTGGAAGCTTAACTGGAATTTCCACAAAATGAGACCCATTCATGTGAAAACGTGAAGGAAAAATTTTCATCACCGGTATATGTTTTAGCTGAACTGTGGGAGTGTTAATGAGATTAACAACGCTTTCAAACACCATTGAACTCTGTGATCTCCCAAAGAAGGTTCTGAAAATGAAAAATTCCTTGCAATGGGATAGCGCAGATCACGAAGGGAAGATTGATGACTGATCAGCGTGGTACGCATGTACACCACCAAACAGAGTGGTCACCAAACGGTAGAGCATTAGCCCCTCTAGATAGGGGGTCATGGGAGAGACTGAAGGTCATTGAAACCTGACGTGTTAAAAAATGAGCTGATCCTCTGTAGCAAAGAGGGGTAGGAGCTGAAAGAGCAGACGAGTCAGAGGAGACGTCATGTTGAGTACTCTGTGAACATTTCCTTGTTTTATACATTTAGACGGGTTATCTGTTTTTCAAAGCAGACTGATAAACGTCCTCAGATCAGTTAATGCAGTTCATGTGTTAAATCTGCCTCCGTTTGACTTGTACAGCTGTCCAAAATCAAAATGGACCCCATGTGACCAGAAAGAGACATTGTATTCCTTAAGGAAATCCGCACCATGTTTTGTAGTTTGCACTCTGATACACCTCTTGTCACAGACTCTGAACAGGCTTAAAGTTATGATGGATTGAAATTTGTACTCAACAAAAGACAGCACTCACAGCCTTTGATATTGCGCATAGTGTGTGGCAATTAGAGAAAGTGGGTAAAAATAATCAGCGAGTGAGGGTAGGGGAGACTGGGGACAGTTGTAACATTTTTTACCTTTTTCTCCATTACTCACAAATGATTTGAGCTAGTTTGACCAGACTTTGATACAAACCACTTACATCTGTCCTCTACCAATCCCCATAGTTTTCCTGTTTGAAGAGCTGATATACATACAGAGAGAGCGCTTGAAATATAAGGTGTCCGATGTTACAATTTACCCAATAGCCAGGGTCATTTGTAACTGGGGGTGGAGCCAGATGTTACATTCTGTAAAGAATAATTAAATAAATAACAACACATTTAATTTAACTCAAGAATTGAAGGTTTTATTGAATAAGATCAATTTTCACATGAAGCAGATATGTTTGTTTTTATTTAACTCAAAAACTGAATATCTATTGAAAAAAAAGAGTTCACATAAGGCCATTTTCTTTTTTTTTGTTGTTCTACTTTTAAAACGTTTTAACATCCTTGAAATTATAGGCCTTAAACAAGAATATGTCAGTCTGAGTCGCAATTAATTTTCTGTTTCTTTCAGTACAAGATTCATGTGCCCAAATATAGTTCAGCTAATGGTGTATGGGGTCAATTGTAACACGTGTTATAACTGGCCCCAAACCAGGGAGCCATTAATAAACCCCAGTTCCATCAAGAAACAACAAAACTAAGAGCAATCAATTGTGTCAATTATAAGTATAGAGATGAACTGAGAATGCTAAAAGCCTAGATCCATAAACAGGTATATATCACAAAAAGAAAATTGGAGAAAATGTACTCTAAAATGTACTCAGAAATCGATTTTTGTAGATACAATCTCAGGGCTTTGGCACAGACAGCTCCTCTTCTACAGGCAGATAGGGACTTGAACTGAGCATGTGCTGAGTGAGTGATGGGACTCAAGCTTGCTTCTGATTGGAGAAATTCAAGGAGTTACAACCGTCCCGTGTTACAACTGTCCCCAGTCTCCCCTAGTCTTTACTCACAAACAGGTTATCTCAGGTTAAATCAATAGCGTTCACAGTACAAAGAAATGCTGTATAACTGAATTCGCGCTTTACAGTGAAACTATCCCTTCGCAATTGCAGTTTCTTTCCAGCTGGACCTCTTCACCCGAATCAGAGCCCTTTTTAAGCCTACAAGTCGACTTCTACAGTGTAGCCCACATAGCGACTGAAAGCTGTCGTACAGCTGGGAACAGCCATGGTACAGCAAACAGGATCCTTCCTTCTGATGGCAGTGTGGCAGAGCAAAGCTCTGCCGTTTAGAAATTGGCAGGGATGGGGTTAATTTGCCCTACCTGTCTGGGTTTATTATGTTCAGGTGGCTGGGGTTGATTAGTTGATTAGGTTAATTAATGATCAATCAACGCCCAGCCACCTGACATAAAAGGAGGCCTCTGCTTCTCATTGAGAAGGAGGGAGTTGAGGAAGCAGGTTGGTGGTTTGTTTGTATTTTTAAAAGTTTGAAAGTTTGAAAGTTTGAATCCAGTGAAGGCATTGCCCAGCCTGGAAACCTTATTTTTTTAAGTTTTGTTGTCTTTCTATTTGCGTTTAAAGAGCTTTGTTTTGCCCCTGTGCACTTTAATTTTGCGTTTTTGTAATAAAATTAGTATTTTTTTTGAACTGCAGTCTGTCTCTGGGCCTCTCTCCACTCGCCAGCCTGCCATAGGCAGGTTACAACATTCTCCCTTTGGTATATAAACCTTCCTTACAGCCTTCACATATAGCAAAAGCTAGACGAACGAAGCGCCCACAATCTGTAAAAAAGAAGTGAGAAAGTATTGAATCCACATCACACATGGGGTTAGATTCTCAAAGCTATTTACTCTATTGTTTGTTTGTATTACTTTGTTTTAAATAATACTGTAACAGTAATTGGATCCACTAGAATGGAAATCTGGGATGTTTTTAGTTCCCGGATCAGCGGTGACAGAACAGCAAGGTAAAACGTCTAAGAAACTCAGTTATGCAGTCACATGTTTCAGACAGTGCTTTTGTCAGTGTAATTGCAATTCAGTATCCACCACTTTCTGTATACTGCTAAAAGGAATTCTGATCAAGAATAGTTCATTAAAAACAAATATATTTAAATAGGATTGCATGGCTCCAATAGGGCCATGAGTCACCTGAATGGAGTTCTGATGTATTCTGATGTATTCCATAGAATGTTATTGTTGGAGAGGCGGTTCCAATAAAATATGAAGAATTCCGCTGGAAGCTCCTGGGGGGAAGCCAATGTCATGCGTGATTGACAGTAGGGGGTCACTCTCTGACGTCCAGCATCACCCCACCCCGGCAGGAAGGAAATCCTGTGGGCAGGGGGTTGTTTACCTGTCAGATGGCAGAGATTTACAGAACTGGAAAGTGATGTTTCCGGTGACACTCTGACAGAACAGGGCTTGCTGTTTATTTTGTCATGATGCCAAACCTCTAGACTTCACCCAAAAAGGAAGGGAGACATAAACCTCTGGAGGTGTTTACATTAGTGTTTGTGTGTGTGTGTGTGTTTGTGTTTGTGGGTGTGTTTGTGTTTGTGTTTGTGTGTGTGTGTGTGTATTTGTATGTTTATGTGTGTGTTTGTGTTTGTATGTGTGTGTGTGTTTGTGTGTTTGTGTGCATACCTGTTTGTGCATGTTGTTTTGCCTGTAGTCCCTGTTTGTCTGTGGGCATCGAGAGTTCAGATAAACACCCTCCAGGAGAAATATAACACTTGAGTAATAGCAAAGCGCCTCTTGGGGAATGGTTATCTAATCACAAACCTCTTACCAGGTTTATTGCTATCATCAACTCAATATAAATCATTTGCGATTTGAGCATTTACAAATGATCAAAGACTAATATTAAAGGTTATTTTATAACTAAAATTATTTTGCTCAAATTGCAAAACACAAAAATATAAAAGCAGCACAGACCGGAACAGAAAGGAAGAAAAGGTTATTTGTAAATGCTCAAATAGAGAAATGGTTCTTTTTTTGGGTCACTGACTGAATATATGAGTGTAACACACACACACACACACACACACACACACACATATATATATATATATATATATATATATATATATATATATATATATATATATATATATATGAGAGTGTATACTCCTTTAAGCACTGTTGATGATCTGTTTTTTAATGTTAATACTTAATGTGTGACAATTGAGGTGTGTTTTGGCTGTATAGAAACTTTTGGGCAAATTCTGGTAAGTCGAAATGTGTTGTGATAATTATTTCTAATATTTATCAAACATGTAATTTATGGCGGACATTGATGTGGATCTTTGCCTTCATGTGCAGCAATGGCTGTTTGAATATTCAAGTAGTTTCTCTGCCGCACCAAAGAAAATAATAACAGCTTCATACCGCTGTTTTTATTTGTTAATCTCGTTGATCAACCAACAAACACAAAGTGAAACGGGCGGAGATGTGTGACGCATGTCAAAATGAAATCCGATCAGAATGAAAGCTCAGCTAATCAACTTGCAGTGATTTATACTGTGATTTAAAAAAAATAATAATTTTACCTAGTTACCACAGAAACCAAGCTATTATTTCCAAAATTCCTATTTTTTTGGACCCTGTTTCTACTATGTATGGTAACAATTGTGATTAAAGTAACCACAAAGGAATTCCAGTCTGTTTGCCACGGCTCTCTAACTCCAGTAGATGTTGAGATATTTTCCCTGCTAAGTTTGGTCAGAGATGCATTGCAAGTTTCCATTCCAAACTGCCCTGTGTTCACAATACAATAACACGGTGAGTGACGGGTTGCGTAAGACACTCAGATCATGTGCGGGGCTCTCAGGTTCAGGGCTCTGGAAAATAGACCAGGCTTTTGAAATGTTTTGTTCTGGAGGGAGAGTGAAGGGTGAAGATGTCAATGATATGGATCTCACAAAATAAATGATGCAGTTTTATTGTTTATCCCTCTTCCTGTTGTCGTGTAACCCAGAGAATGTCGAAGAGAGGCCAATACATTGCAGCACGAAAGAACTGCCTTTTTTTTATTTGACCTGTTTATGATTTCAGTAAAGATTATTTTAAGATTCACATTGTCCACTTTGGGTGGGCTTTTCAGTGCAGACAAGCTGGGACAACATGCTCTTCATACACTGATCTGATAGTCATTTCTGAAAAACAGAGATTGGATTTCCATGTGCAGAATTGGCGCAAACAATCTGTACAAACTGTGTGAACGTAACATAAAGCCTGAACCCGTGATTCAGTCAGGAAACTCATGCCATAGAACTGCCATAGAAATTAAAACATTGACTAGACGACATGACTACATTATACACATTTTACATAGCGTTATTTGGCCTTTGGCCTTGACTTTTGATGTACACCTGCCCATAAATTAATTTGCAGATATGTGGAGAGGCGAACAGTAGGGAGGCCTTGGGCAGGGGGGCAGGATAGCTGCCCTCCCCCGATAGATGAAACGAAAAAGCAGGTGGAGGCCGGGGAGGCTGGGGAGGAGGAGACGGTCTCTGGCGCACAGTGAGGACACTGTGGATTGAGGTAGGACATAAATCCTTTCCTTGCGGATCGTTGGACTTATTGTTTATTGGAGGACAAATAAGATACCAGCCATTCAGCTGGCTATTTGATCTGGTATTTGAAAGCGGCTAAAATATGCTTGATGTTTGTGTGATCTGATCGAAGGTTAAAGTGGGTTCCCTACCAGAACCACCACTTTACTTAACTGTGTTCAACCAATATTAAAATAAATGGTATAATAATACACTAAAGCTCCTGTAGGGTGACTCAGTTTAAAAATAGACAAAACTTTACATTCTTTCAAAACCTCAAGTCAGTTGTTGCAGGTTTTACAGTGAGCCCCCTAGACAGATGCAGAGTGTGTCTAATGAAGCTATCCTGCTGATGCCTGCAATGTCTGGGATTGATCAAACTAATATGCAATTAGAGTCTTGTCTTATTTGCAAGCAAAGCCACTGCTAGATGCCCTGTCAGACTTTGCAGTCTGTAAAGTGCGCACTCAGAGGATGGTATGGGGAACCTCCACACACAACACTGTTGTGCACTAGATGGTGCTGGCACTTACTAATATAAAGCAACAGGTAACGTATTTAACCTGCGTTATACATATGTTTATCACTGGTATCTAGAAGTGAAGAGCAGCCCTTGAAAACACAGTGAAAGCACCTGAACTAAAAAAAAAAAAAAAAACAGTACACCTCTGTTCCCCCATCCCCTAATAATCCCAATGTCATGGTGGGTGGTTTTCCATTGACGTTTGCAGCTCTGAAACAAATGCTGCATGTTTACATTACCAGTCAACACGTATCAAAAATATATACTTAGAAGACGGCGACAGCACACACTGGGACACACTTAAGGAGCAGAGACAGGGGAGTAGTTAGGAGGCAATGGATGGGAGCAGACTGAGCCATCTGTCTATAATAAAGAGTGTCAGCAAAAAAATAATACAGTGTCGACTAGAGCCTCCTCAAAACCATTAAACTCCTCTTCTCTGGTGCTGACCTTCCAGTAAGGAGGGCCCCTCTGGGCTGCCACTGGAGGAAGAAATTAGGTCATGACCTGACACATCCTGGAAGATCCTCTAAACAAGATGACAAGACATCCACATGGAAGCCACCAGCTCAGACTGCATAGAGTCCTTAGAAAAGAGAATGCAATCTGGATATATAATACGTTTTATATTTGATTATATTATCTGACATTATATATCCCTGACCCTAACCCTAACTCTAAACCTAACTCCACCCCACTACTAAGTAACTACTAAGTAAATACTCCATAATTAGAGACACTTAATGTAAAGTGTTACCCAAAAAACATAAGTGAATGCATAGCAAAGCAGTGGCAAGCATGGTAAAGCACAGACAAGCATGGTAAAACCATCATAAAATACACTAACATGTGTGAAATGCAAGGGAACATATTCACCCATAACACGATCAAAGTTACCTAGTGCATGATTTCAAATATACACCAATGAATAAATGATATGGGACGGTGTGTAAATTGAGACTGAACTTTAATTAACCATAATACACAGATGCTCAAGGCTAGTATAACATCATTATGAGCTATACATTACATTTGTTTAAGCCATGTAGTTAAATCTGACCTATATCGAAACAGCCAGACTGTTTGCCTTGGAATAACATCTTAGCAGTTAGAAACATCAGATCCATCACTTTCCAAAGATAGACCGCTTGAGAACTCATGCCTAGCTTCTTGCTGGTATGCTGCCGTTTCACCTTCTTATCCAGATCATCCCTAATTCATCTGAGAGGCTCCAGATCAGGAGTACGTGGGTCAGTCTGTATGTTTCAACACCCAGTCCCACTGCTGTGCCTTCAAACATGGTCTGCAGCCTGGGTGTCTGAATGCTGTCCTGCTGCCTGAGGGCCCATCAGACACAATCCAGATGAAGGAGCTTGCCACTGCAGAATGCTGTGAGAATTCTATAAGCACATGGTAACAGCACCTGTCATCGTGTGCAATCCATTCCTAACAAAGAGCCCCACGCCGAACACAACCTCTCTGTGCTTGACTGATGCTGTAAAAAGTGATCCACTATACAAGACTTTTAAGCTGAACCCCATCTACAGTATATAGCACATATAAACCATTAACTATAGAAACATTCATTTTGGAAATGTTGATTTTGTTGTCATTTTATTCCTAATAAAGTTATGAATGAAAGAATGAAAGTGTTGTGCGTTTCTTGAAATCAGTTCAATCCTGCACCCACTTAGTATTTTGATTTTTTACCTTTTTTTTTTTTGCCCTTTCTTTCTAATAAATGTTTTTGGAAAATAGAATAACCAATAGGAACATAATAAAATGTTAACCGTTTATGTGGTGCAGCGCAGTATACCAGAATAAAGCCATGGCAAGCAGATGGAGTAAAGCATAGACAAAAAACTGCAACATTTTACATGAAGTCTCTCTAATTACTGTGTATTTATATAGTAGCTACTTAGTAAATACATGTGTACTTAAACATAATTACAATGTTATTATGCATAGTTACAATGTACTTAATGTGTAAATATCTTTGGACGATATAATCCTAACCCTAACTGCATGCTAACTTTAACCCTTTTCTGATACAATTGTGTACTTACATACACAACAAGGTTAAGAACATTGCAACTATGCATAATAACATTGTGATTATGTGCAAGTACACATGTAAGTAAGTAGCTACTATGTAAATACACAGTAATTAGAGACATTTAATGTAAAGTGTTGTAGTAGTTTGTCTATGCTTTACTCCTGCTTGCCATGGTTTTATTCTGGTATACCACGCTGCATCACAGAAGAAGGGTGTGATATGAATAGTTCCTGTCAGGATTCGCTGCTGCTGGCAGATACCAAAGGAAGAACACTACCAGTGATGAAAGAAATAACACAGGCGGCTCTGCGCTTTGTGTGTCACAGTATTTGAACAGGTTCAAAGCATTCGTCTCATGCCTTGTGTTTAATCTGAAAGGTCATCTCCAGGCTGCCCCTTTGGTTTCCAGAGTTATCGGACCAATAATACTGTAGATTGGTTGCACTGAAAAGCTAACCAGAAATGTTGTAGGAAAAATCCTGATGGAAACATTCTCCATTGCTCTGCTGTGCGTGCTGTGCTTTAATTTACTGCTGTAGAGTCTGAAATCTGTTCCAGATGTACTCAAGGTCAGAGCCAAGTTGGGGTGCTGTAGCTGACCCCTGGCGGCCCCTGGCTGCCCCGCTAGAGGGGGACACACTATTCCCTTGCTGCCTGGGATCAGTCTGGCTTGTCATTACAGATTCATTCCAACCTCTCCCCCTAGTTGACAGCTCCTTAGTTCTGTAGCACAGACCTCCCCAAGACACCTAGTTTGGCATTTACTGTCCCTCCCATAGGCAGATTATGCATGCCAGTAATTTATCATTTTCCAGCCGAGGTTTTTTTTTCTTTTTGCAGGATCCACCTTAGAAAAATGTACTGCCATATATCAGGATAAAAACAATTAAAACAATAAAGCAAGCAGGGTAAAACACGTGGTAAAACCTGCAAAAATCATTTAACTTTGAAAGTACTACATGTATACAGTATGCGTAAAAAGCATGCTAAACTACAAAGCTACTCTGCAAATATACTGCGGTCCTTTTTTATAACAGGATAGAGGCTTTAAGAACATTTATTTTTGCATGATGTGGGTTTGATTACATATCATTTTTCTTTTTCTTTCAAACAATCCCTTCATTGTTTTTAAATGCTTAGGAATACCTCAACATAACAAAGCCTTTACTTTGAACTAGATGCTGACTTGACAATATGGCATAAATATGATTTGATTTGCTGTCAGGGTTTGCAAATCTGGTGACAGCTCCATAGCTCTTGAGCAGGAGAGCGGGCTAAGTGTTTTAAATAAACCCAAAGACAGGAGTCAAGTGAGCAGTGCATCTCATTGCGTGCAAGGACTGCAGCTGGCCCAGGCGAAGAGGTAAAGCTGTTTTAACTGTAAATTACAGTTCGTTTTGAGGCTCAGGAGTTGCATTTGCAAGTTTCACTACTTATTTCCATAGTCACTTTATAGCCTTGATGCAGCAATAAATAATTAAGCCCTGGGCGAAAGGAAAACTGGCTTCCAGTTGGGTTTGAAATCTCTCAGTGTGGAACTTAAACACAATTGTCATTGATAGTAAAGATTGGTGAGGTGAGGGAAAGGCAGCTTGTCTTGTTGTGAAATTAGCACAATTAATGACTTGTTTGTTTTCATTTAATACCTGTTGACAAATTACTTGGGGGTGGGGGGTGGGGACACATATCCGCACACCACTATATTATAATAACCAATTTATAAACTAATAAAAAGGTATAATAATATAATACCAGATCTGATTTTGGAAGCATTACTATTTCAATGACTTGATCCTGAAGAAGCAGTCTGACGCCTGCTGAGCATTTTTATCTCTCCTTTTATGTTTGGGTTTATAAATAGACTAACGTATTAAGAAACTGTAAAACTGCTAAAAGAAGCTTCTAAAGGACTAAAGGACCTTTAAGTGAAACATTTGTATTATAATTTACTAAGTTCCTTTTAGTAATTCTCTCTCTCTCTTTCTCTCTCTATGTATATATATAGGTATATATCACCTTCAGTCACTATTTTTTATTTACATTTTTAGAAAACATTTTGTGTATTCTATGGAGTTCTAGAAGTTGCTCTGCCAAAACCTTTTAAAAAACGTAAATGCAATACAAAATGGATACTTAGATAGGTAACATAACGTGTTACGCTAATGCAAGCAGTGATTGAAGGGGATATTCTTACCATTAACAAAACTGGTTCTTAACAGTTAATAAAGTGAAAAAAGTGCCCCTTACAACAATATGTTTGTCAGTGAGTCAGAGGATGGATAAGTCCCAGAGCTGCTCAGCAGTCTGCACATGGGACTGGTTTCCACAGAGCAGTTAGTAAAACAAATAGCAGAGCCCTCCACCAGGGTCCTTTGCTGACACGTTTATGATGACAAAGTGGAGTGCAGCTCACACAAGAACTGACAAAAAAAACAGCTGAGTGCGAGGCTGTATGGGGGCTCACTAATTATACAGTGTGCCTTTCGGATTGCTGTACATAGGTTGGGGGTTGTGAGGCGAGAGTGTATTAAATGGAATGTCCAGACAGTAATTTATGTGTACAGAAATAAAATAATTTATTTTTTTTATCTATACACAACAAAATAATTAAATAACAAAAGAAAACAAAATGGTGTGAGGGAAGGAGTGCAGGGGTGAAATCCAAAACAGATCGTGATAACTCGTCTTTTATCGTCTTCGTGGTAAACCATACATAAACAAAAAAAGACAAAAAAAATGTTAGTGTTTTTTTTTTTCTTTTAAAAATCCCGCTGCACCAAACCAGTCTCTCCCTCCACCCGTTACTCCTCCTATTTTACTTTCGGACCAACCCCGAACACAGTAGTACGTTCCCTTTAGTATGTAATGTCCCGCCTCTGTAGTCAGCGGAACACCAATCCCCAGCTGACCTAGTGCATTTTCTCCAAAAGTTTAGTTCCAGCACCAATTGATCTTGTTATGCTGCTTTTGTGTTGCAAGATTGTATTTATCTTTTGAAGAGAATGTGGTAATTGCTTTGCCCCAATAAACACAGACCCAGTAATTAACACAGAAAACAGGTACATAGTACATACAGAAGGTGTGACTGTGTGTGTGTGTGTGTGTGTGTGTGTGTGTGTGTGTGTGTGTTTATGTGTGTGTGCGTATGTGTATGTGTGTGAGTACGTGTGCGTGTGAGTTTGTGTGTGTGTTTGTGCATGTGTGTGTGTGTTTGTGTATGTTTGTGTGTGTGTGTTTTTGTGTGTTTGTGTGTGCGTGTGTGAGTGTGCGTGTGTGTGTTTGTGTGTGTGCGTGTGTGAGTGTGCGTGTGTGTTTGTGTGAGTGTATGTGTCGGACTCCTCATACCTGGATCCTACTCAGTGAGATTAGTTTGTTGGTCTCAACTTAACCCCCAGAGTTTGATATAGAATGCTACTCTGCCTGACAGCAGCTAATCCCTTACCATAAACTATTCAATATTTTCTCTTTCGTTGTATCTGCAACATTGTCCTCCTATATGTCACTGGTGGCCGCCCTCAATTTGTCATACAAAAAAGGTCAATGAAAATCCAGGCTACCAGAGTTTAAGGTTACAGTATAAAATTCCAGTACTGCTACCTATTAAAAATATTGAAATAAACCTGACTGATACTGATGAAAAATAAGTTGCATAACTGCTAACAATTCCCCGGTATTCCACTATTGTGTTAACGAGGCATAACTATGTGGTAACACTTTTCTGTTTCATGAAATACTATGTCATTGGACACCACAAACCCGATTAGGAAGTGGTGCAGACCACAGCTGATCTGTGAGGTGACATTCATGTGAAAAAAAAAACATATAGCACCATAACAATAATAAAGAAAAGTTGGAAGCAGGCCTTTGGTGGTCTTGTGGCTTCTACAGTACATGTGATGTATATGGAGAGGAAAAGAACGATGTCAGACCCAGTGTGTAAGTTCACTAAGATTGTGCACAAGGAAGGTGTATAATGTACATTAGAGACCTTAAAACTTTCATCCACCAATCAGGAAACTCCATTGCTGGGCACTACCACACAGATTGACCGTGTCTGTCTGATAGAGCCCTAGCTTCGTACTCTTTCTATAATGATCAGATGGTCAGATTGTTGCTCAAATAAAACCAGAATGAGTGTGTGACTCATGAGAGCTATGCAGTGATTTTCAAAGCCTGCAGTGAATTCCACTGAGCCAGCAGTGCCAGCTCTATCAATTCCTAGCCCTGGTGCAGGAAGACGGGGGACAGCGTCTGTGACAACTTCAGCTGCTGGCTGTTTACTATAGGATAACAGCTGAAACCGGAACGCTGTCCTCTTTGATTTGATTTTTGGGACTAAGTAATGACTAAAAGCAAGCAAACATCTTGCTAAAGATTGGGATCTTTCTGTCATCCATAAAACATCTGGATTGGCTGTGCTTTTGTGCTTTTGTGCTTTTTGTGCTTGGCATTGCGCGCATATATATATATATATATAAATCAAGAAAATTGAGAGCGTTAGGACAAAGAATTGAACATAGACACAACAGCCCCTTATTTACCAAGTTCAGAGATTTAATCATCATGCACATGGCCTTGTTTCCAAAACAAAAAGGCAGACCCACATAGTACTTAAATGATTTTTTTATGCTTACCTTCTAAGCATTGGTAAGGTTTGAATCCATAATAGAATGATATCAGCACTGACACATGTTGATGTATTGTAAAACCAATAATGGGGGCAATTTGCCAACAGGAAATGTATTTCCAGGCTTCTAGGTTACTCATTGAACCTGTCGAAATGATCTTCAAAATGATTGCCATTAAATGCTCCAGGCTGTGTTTTCCAATGCCTTACTCCAATGCTGATGATCTGCAGGAAGTCAGTTCTCTTATCTGGGGAAGAGCCCAGAGGAATTATTCTTCTGCTATAAAACTCTTAGTTAAAAAGACCACTTGGCTCATAACTGCAATCAATCCTATCCAGATCTCTTCCTTTCTAACACAAACGCCTCTAATGAAAACACAGACAATGTCAGCTGCTAATGAGAAGAGACTAATGTCAGGAAATCCAAAGGTTGTGGTATAAAAGTGTGAAACACCTGCATGCTATAAGGTCACATGTAGGCCCCTTTCAGAGGTGGGTCACTTCATTCCAGTACAGTCTCTAATTTGCATGATTTATAATAAGTTATTATGTTGTGTGTAGTGTGTCTCTAATTATAACAGAAATAACTGTGCATTCTTTTAGCAGCTTTGCTTTGCAGTCCTTTTGCCCAAACCTCTCTTATAATAATACTTATACTTACAATAAGTATTAACTTATGGTAACACTTTATATTAAGTATCACTAATTACTGTGTATATATAGTAGTTACATAGTAAATACATGTGTGCTTACATATAATTACATTGTTATTATGCATAGTTCAGATTATATATATATATATATATATATATATATATATATATATATATATATATATATATATATATATATATATATATATATAATAAGTACACATTTGTATTAGGTTAGGTTAGGTTTAGAGTTAGTGTTAGGGTTGGGTTAGGTATGTCATGCAAACAGGTGTACACATTAAGTACATTTTAACTATGCACAATAACATTGTAATTATGTGTAATTACACATGTATTTACTAAGAAACTACTATGTAAATACATGCAAATTAGATACACTTAATGTGAAGTATTACCTAGCTTATATTACATTATCAATATACAGGTCAGTGGTTAGAGAACTAATTTAATTTTGTAGCTCACAATGTGACATTATGTCCAAAATATGTTTTCAAAGACAGATCTGAATAACTCTTCTATGCACAGAATATATAGCCCCCAATATCATTTAGGTTTGTCTCAAGAATTATTGTCCTAAGTTCCAGTTTATTGTAAAAATAAATAAATAAATGAAATGACACCCCAGTTGTCTCATTAAAGTAATATATACCCGTATTTTTCATGCACTGGTGTTCCGTTGCATAAATTATTGGGGTTACCATACGGTTTTAAACATGTGGAGGTTGTATACACAAATCAGAGCACTTCTGGGGTCCACAAATGAAAAGCAGATGTGACTTTTTGTATCAGGGTTGGGATTCAGTTGCTACATTAACTCTTTGTTTGGGGATGCAAGTGCAGTTTTAATTCAAAAGGCATCATATGCATGTTCTAGTCCTGTCTTTGTCAAGCAGAGACATGTTTGTCCAAGCTGATTTACACAGACTAGGGTGTGTGAACTATACATCAGCTGCAGAGTCACTTATAACAATGTCTCACCCAAAAGATGGAGCACAATGAGGTTAAATGACTTGCTCAGGGTCACACAATGAGTCAGTGGCTGAGCCGGGATTTGAACTTCCTGGTTACAAGCCCTTTTCTTTAACCACTGGACCACACTGCCTCCTAATGCCAACACTGATGGGTCAAGGACCAGAAGGTCAGTTATCTAACAGGAAGGCCCATGGTGGTGTTTTCATTGCTATAATTAGATGCTTATTGCAGTAAATACCTTTAGAGTTCAAGATTCTAAGTATTCTAATGGACAGCAACTATTTAAGCAAAGTGGTGGTTCTGGCAGGGAACGCACTTTGACCTTAGATCAAATGATGTAAACATCAAGCATATTTTAGGCTCTATATCAATGATCCAATGATCACCAAGAAAATGCTTTATATCTTACCTCAATCCATTATGTCCCAGCTGTGCGTCAGAGTTCACCTCCTCCTCCTCAGCCTTCACCTTTTTGACTTCGTCTAATAGGAGAGGGAAGCTATCCTGCCTTCCTGCTCATGGTTTCCCTACAATCAGCCTCTACTTATCAGCAAGCTAATTTATGGGTACCTTGAAAGGTGATATGTATAATGTGGTAAAGTTGTCTGATTTAAGTTGTAATAAATAATCTATCGCATGAGTTTCCTGACTGAACTACTGGATATTGACTGCTCTACTTGGAATTTGAACCTGAAGACCCTGGTGGTTACATCCTATTTTCCTTCCAGCAGGGTGAAAGGGGTTTGGCATCCCCTGTCCCCAGTGCTTTCCAGCACGTGCCCTTGATCAGGAGCATAGAGTCTGCTTCCCTATACTTCTTTCCTGTCCAAGAGGCCAATCATTCATTTGGACAGTCATGGAGGGGAGCCTGTAACCAACTCCGTGTGCACAGCTGAGCAAGCATGTGAGGAAGCATGGGAGAGTATCCAGGGAAGCATTCACTGGAGGAATCATCAGCCTGCATCCAGGGCTTAGGACCCTCTATAGTGTGTCCTGACAGTTTACAACTGTTTGGAGTATTGGTGTTTTTTATAATTATAATTATTATTACAGATATAGTTATTTGTATTATTATATTATTTCACAGTGGTGGGGTTGGGGTTGGGTTTGGAGTTGTCAACAGGGGGGGGGGGGGGGGGCTAAAGATCACACAGTGTAAAGTAAAACCCCACAGTGAATTGGACCCCCAAATCGATTCATAAAGTCTTCATAAACAATGTTTCTACGATATTATAATTGGGTTTATAATACCTTATTAATACATTTTTTACATAATTTCTTGAGCATCTACAGTTTAATTAAGCATTACTGCCTGTACAGTATTAATATAGTTGCTGTTAACCCTACCTGGAGCTACACTAGGCTTATCTATGTAGTGAAAATCCAGTTTTACTGCACCCAGCAGTTATTTTTAATTAGTTTATTATGCTTACAGCATCTGTTTCCCACATTGGTCTCTGAAGATGTCAGTAACTCTTGAATGTGGCGTGGAGTTGTGGTTTCAGATGCATCACTTTATTACCGTAGCTCACATCCTGTCCCTTAGTGGTGTAGCTGCTGAACCAAAGATACCCAGCAACAGGCAGAGGGGACTCTTATTCTTGTGCTTCTTTCAACACTGCTCATTTGAAATCTTCCTAGCGACTGGAAGTACAGGACAGGTAAGGGTTATGAAATGATTTCAGTCATTATAACTCCTTTCAGTTCGTACACTGTCTAACTGATTATACCACCAGTTATTCCCAGAAGAACCCATGCAGACAGGGTAAAAGGGAACTCGGTGGGCAAGCTCCTGTAGCTTACAAGCAGTACTGTAAAAATGCAAGCTGTGCTGTAAACTGTATTGGGTGTTAGACTCTTTACATGATGCAAATGTGTTAAGGCAGAATTTGTCTGCTCGCTTACTTACTGCAATGTAGAATCTGTTGCAGTTCACTTCATCTGTTTTCTGGTAAATACCTACAGTTACTTCTAATTGGGCAGACACATTTTCAATGGTATATCATATTACACAATTATTATATTATTGGTTTTAACAGTACATGTATGTGACAAGGAGGAGGCTGGAAACAAACCGGCGACATCGCAGCACCGCAAGTAAGAGTCTTAATCCCAACACAGAAGGGCAGGGCTTGTCTGCAATCGTGGTTTTAGAGCTTTAAATCTCATCTCGTCTCACCGACTGTAACTGGACAATTTGTAATGGTAGTGTATCACACAACACACTCTGCTACACACACTGCTTATTTCAAGAAACACAAACAAGTGAAAACAAGATGCATTACAGCAATGCGTGCTACATCTCTCAATCTGTTATTTTTGCCACCTTGAGGATCATTGTAAAACACAAGCCCCAGTTTCCTGAAGTTTAATAATCAGAACATTCTGTTAATTTATTGTTTGTTCTTTTTTTATAGCACATCTGGGCTCATCCTGCTAATAAGCAATGTGCACGGTTGACTGAGGTTAATGCCTGCGTGGTGCTTTCTGTGAGGCAGCTTTCCACATCTGATGTAGATTTCAGGTCCATTTCAGGATGAAACGTACTTCTTTTATTGTGATTGGATCACAAGCGCCCACAGAGGAGCAACTGGGAACAGCATGCACAGGACTCACAGACATGATGTTCAACATACCTTTAAAATACAGTGTTACCAACAATGGCATATGTCAATATATCTATTAAGACCGCAGGGAACAAGGGGGGTTATTCACGTCTAGAAACATGCTATTATTGATGCGAATAACATAGGTTATGATTATGATTAATAAATACGAATGGTAATATGCGCTTAAATTATTTTTTGGCAATATTTCTATTATTACAGGATTCATATTTAAATATAACCACTTACTGTGCTGGACCCCTTAACTAAAGTTTTTCTTAACGTCACAACACTAATGGCACATAAAGAAAGAACAGTACCCAAATTGTTTATTTATTTATTTATTTATTTTTTAATTGTCTGTCAAAGCTGGCCGAGTTTTAGGGAAAGTCTTTTGAAAAACAAGTAATTATCTCATTCGTGTTACACTTCCAACCTGATTATTCAGCTATCTCATCAAACAACGACCTGCCAGAAAACAATCATTATACGGAACATTAATAGCTTGTTTTGATTTACCAGAATATGTTACTTATTTCTGTTATAAAAGTCAAGCCATGTTTATGGCTGGTAAACAATGTAGAGGGTTTCAAGATGAGAATAAAGGGATCAGCCACAGATCCCAGTCTCTAATAACTGCTGGTGCCATGCGTAATTAGGGTTGAAAAGCTCAACATGTATTAATTTCTCTTTCATCCCATTTTTTTCCTTTTTGGTATAATTCATCACCAGTGTTTGCCAGTCTGCATGGTTAATCACAGTGCTATTCTGGAGCAACGATACTGCTGTACAAAGGGCTAGAACATGATCTCAGGGCTCTGGGGTGCAGTGACTGCTTATACAAGTGCAGCCAATCTCTGAGTCTCTCCCCAATCTGTCATGCACACTGATTGTATTTATGAGATTTAATTTCCTTGAAGAACAATGTGATGCAATCTAACTTCTTTACTTTAGCAAGACTACCTCTTCACCCTTTTTCAATTAAATCATTGAACTATGTATTGATGTCAATTCATTTTTTTTTTAAAACTTTAAGATTTCAATTGACAAATGGCAAGCTTTATGTCAATTGGGAATTCTTTTTTTTTCACAGCAGAAGTGCAAAGTAGTTTTAAAAAACGTTTTAAACTTTTTAAACTACCCTCTATATCGTGGTTACACTTTAGCATCAGGATCCATTATGAATAGTTCATGATGCATTAAGAAATGCATTATAAAGGATGTTATTAAAGGTTTAATTATTAATAATAACAGGCTACATGACATGAAAATTTACACCAGCAATGTGTTATAAATATTATATATAAACTGCTTTTCTGTGTTTGTCAGAACCTTTAATAACACATTTATAGAGGAGTTTTTTCAATGGATTTGTAAACTAGTGCGATCTATATTTTTAAGGCAGCAAGCTTTTATTATAATCAAGCATTTGACTGACAGTCTAGGTGCTGTACTGCACTTTGTTTTTTTAACATCGCCATGTAGAGCAATTTGAGATGATTGTCTTGAAAAAATGTTCAATGAATATCTGTCATATTGCATTGTATGTATATCGCTTATAAACTCTTTACAAACAGATTTCATTGTATATTTAAGAATTTGTTAGCAACGATCATCTACTGTGTCATTCACTGTAATATCGCTGAGTTTCGCGTTTTAGACTGTAATCAGCCAGCTACTGTAAACAGAAGGGGGCCCCAGGCCTGTTGTACCTGTGCATTTTTCTTTGAAGACATATCACTGTCTCTAAAGTGCTGCCACCACAGGGTTTCTGTTAAAACAGTTACATTAGTTTTGGGGGAAAACGCTTCCCTGTTAGAAATTAAAATGTAATGCCTGAGGAATACCTTTTGATTGATTTTCCTTGCTAAAATCTTATAGTTTTAGCCATGTTTTTCTTTTTTTCCTTGTGTGCAGACTTCTTAAAAAGGATTACAGAAGTTTTTACAGAACAAAATAGCAGCTCCCAAAAAGAGAGAAGTAAATAGAGCCTAACGAGAGCTGGACTAGAGGACATTTCCTTTTCCTGCTTTATGGGTTGCAGAGAATTAACCTGGGCATGAACTCTTCAGCCGAACACTGCCATAAATTTCAACCTCAAAAAAGTATTTGGCATTAATGAAAGCCCACAATCAGCATTCTGTCTATCAATGCACAAGGTCTGCCCCGATTGGCCTTGTACTCCCCTGGAGAATTGCTGTGTTTGGCCTCCATTAGCTATAGCCCGTGTCAGCCAACCAGCAAGGCCTTCACACAAGCCCCAGCCTATTTCCATCCTCTTGGGCTGGCCACACTCCACTACACCTGGGGTGAAGGTGCACGGAACAGTGATGCTAAAGCCAAAGCAAGTTGAGCGGAACAAAAATCTGTACTCTAAAGTCACTTCCCCTTTTGATATATCACCTTTCCTCCTGTCACAAACGCTTCAGTGGGATAATTTATAAGTCGTCGTCTGGCTTTTTTTAACGAGATGGTTTACATTTGGAAGGGAAATACCTGCTCTTTCAAACAGTAATGCTTGGAGAGAATGTGTGTGTGCTGAACTCCAGGGATAGCGCTCATCCGCAGGACAGGATTACTTTAAGCAGAGTGGCACAGAAACAGAGCAGAATCTTTTTTTTTTTTCTTTAATTTATACTACCTGCATCCTTCTAATGGATTTATATGGGAACATTCCAGAGCCAAGGCAAGGGAGCATTTCTGGCAGCAGACCATTTGTTCTTTGTATAATGAAAAGGAATGTAAGAACTTAAATGAAATAGGAAAGTGTCTGGTCACACCGTTCTGACGTGAACAAGAACAGTTCTACACAATTCAGTTCGAAGTTCCTACAGTAAAGTGATAGCAATGTCATGGTACAACCTGGGCTCAATTCAGCAACGGCATGCAGTTTTCTTATGTTGTCCTGTATGTTACTAAACCCAAACTATGTGCACAAATCTAAGCATTCTGGCTCATCTGTATTTCCCATTAAACTATTTTGATAGCACATGAGATTACAGGGCATGAATACCCGTGCAATTTCATTGGAACAACTATGTAATTACAAGTGGTTCCCATTCTTGCATAGTAATGGCTGCGTGTTGATATGAATATTGGCTTGTTCACAACAGATCATTTTCATGTACATGTATTTACATACTTATTACATCAGTAGTAACAACGTGTAAAAGGCTGGAGGCTGGGCGTGAACAATGCAAAAGAGCCAGGCTCATCTGCACTCAGATTTTGAGCTTTTAGTCTCATTTCATCTCATCGACAAGTAACAGGACAGAATCTGTGAAGACAGAGTATCACACAACACTGCCCGTTACACATGTAAGAGTAGGATCTGTAGTCACCATGTAATTGTATGGTTGTGTATGCCCTGTAATCATAGTGGCAAAAAGTGCCAGTAGTGATTAAATCTAGTATTTGCAGCCGAGATCTAAAAAGAGAAGACAAGTCTGATTTTCCTGCATGCCTCTCTAAAATAAAAATGTGTGTAATTATTTACCAGGCTCTGCGCAGTATATACAGCTACATCAATCCCACTTTCCCATTACATTTTCTGACCAAATATGTCAGCAATTGCAAAAATGTAATTGCCAGGTGTTCATTACAAATGAATATTCTAAACAAACTTGAACCATGCATCTCTGAATTAAACTCTGAATGCTGAAAAAGCAATAACAACACACTTCATGCTAATTCCATTTCCTAGCAGTGGTCGATCATGCCTCTAACTATATGGCAGCTGGAAATGTTAAGTTTATATTACAGTGGTATTCAGTCTCTAACCACCACAGTCCTCTGCAGTGAAACTCATGTGGGAAACATATAGCTGGCAATGTTTGTTTTTTTTATGGTGTACCACTGTGTGCATCCCATAGAGCCTGCTCATGGAACCCACCTTCAGAAACGAGTCTGGTTATTATTACAGTTTACACTTGCATTTCATGGCTTAAAGGTGTAAAGAATGTAACTGACTAGTCCCAGCAATGGTTTTTGTGATGGGGTTGAAGTACTTTTGACAAGGCAGTTATAAACTTACAACTCCTGGGACGTCAGTGGGAAAGACTAGGAGGGAACAATAAATGTTTTGTTTCTTTGGTTTATATGACAGAGACACCAGCTCACACCTTGAATTAAGGCTGTAGCTGTACACTGTGGTACTGCAGCACATTGCAAACGTATAATGAAGTTGAAGACTTTTCTTTTTCATACTCTTCCGGTACATCACTATTTGAGTTTTGGGGAGTTTCTTATATATTTATTTGCTTTGTGTTATAAAATAATAGCTGGCCTGCAATGAAAGCATAACCATAACATCTACTGGCTTGTCATCACACGACTTTGATTTTGATCAGTTTTCTTAAAGATTGAGACAATAATAAACAGAATTTCATTGCATTGGAGACTAACCAATTCCTTGGTTTTTAAAAAGAAACATCAATGTGAAAACACTTAAAACCACTGTACTTGGTTCCAAGCATTTCTAAATGTGTGATTTAGATTATCCTCTTGTGTGTTGTTGTCTTTTTTATGACAAGGACATACCTGCTGTGGAGTCTGTCCACAGCACACATATTTTCATATATAGCCAATATAGGGGAGGGTGAGGATGAGGTCATTGTTGTTTGAGCATTACAAAAAAAAAGAAGAAACATGTTAAATCACTGTGTTTGTTTTTGATTACTTTTAAATGAATTCTGTCTTAATCTGAGAGGTTCAGCTATTACTTTTAAATGAATTCTGTCTTAATCTGAGAGGCTCTTACTTAGCTGAGCTTGCACCTTCAAATCCCTCTGTTTCTATTACACCAGAATCTCCCCCAATCTCACCTGATGGGGCCTCTTTCAAACCAAACATCTCAGCCATTAAACACTAAGAAGTTGCATGCAAAACCGGCCCTTGTCAGAGTGCGTTGCTGGGTTAGAGTGCTTTTGTAGCGGGCAATGGTGCAAGCGGGAACCCTTCGGTCTCTAGAAGCAGGATGTGGTATATCCTGTTCAAGAGCCACATATTTTCGTATGTTTTTCTTGGCTTCCCCGTGGCAAAGCATGCTGGGGTAAAGCTGCAGCTGAAATGAATGATCTGGTCTGGTATTAAATTACACCCAAAAGAGTGTAAACTGTTAAAACCAGGAACAGGATTCAGAATGTAAAATGTTTATGAGCTCCAAAGTTGTAATGCTTTTTTGTTTGTTTGGTAAGTAGAAGAAAAAGTTGAATTTTACTAGGGCTGCAAAAAAAAAAAAAAATAAATAAATCCTCCCAACTAATTTCTGGGAAATTTAATCCTTTTGCCTGCATGTCAAGGTCAAAGTTTGATAAATGCAGCTTGTTTTAAAATACATTTTTAAATAGATATTTATTACAGGGTCTGTAATCTTCTCTAACACCTCGTCCATACACTGCCATTAGTACTAATGAGAGGTAGGGTTAGGGTTAGTGTTAATCGTGGTTAGTGAAAAAGTCTGACGGTGTACATTTTCCTCCTTTTGAGATGATAATCTAACCACCAAACTAACCATTTAAACAAGCCCACATGGCTTGCCAAGGCTGAAAACACAAAACTATCAGTCATCAGTCACATGAGCAGTGGATCAGCACTCAGCACTGGATGCAGTTTTCTGTGAATTAAACTTTACATGTTAAAACATAATTGTTGCCTCATGTTGACTGTACCGGCATCTACAGCAGCTAAGACTACAAGTTTGCACTCACAGTCTTTTTAATCACATAAACTTCAGAACAGCCATATTGTGGTACTCAATGCGCCATATACAATGTGCCATATATGGTTCTAGCGCCATCCGTTGGACAGCCTAAATGATATGCAGCTGTGATTCTCTGAAATCTCCACGTGTATACAGTATGAGGATAAAAAGCGGCCCCCTTTTATAAGATTATCTCCAGCTCTGTTGAATTGAGGCCAACATACTTATTTCTATTGCAAACCATCTGCTATTAAAGAAAGCTGCTACTCATCATAATATCATTGCAACATGTATTAGAAATGGTGCCAAACTGTTTACAAGAAAGTGAATGAAGGTAACATTTGTGCCTACAAAATATCGCTTTCCAATTCAATTACAGTTGGTGGAATAGGGTTAGTAATATAAAGAGATGCATTACACAGAACTTTGCCGAAAATGAATACATTGCCTTAAAAGGAAACAAAGAGTGTTTTAATGGCTAACAGCCTTTATGTGCTGATGGTTATTTCAAAAAATCTTTCTTTTGACCAAAGAGCCAAGAACCGTCAGCTGGTTTGAATTTGGAACAATACAGGAGATACAGAGAGTTCAAGTGTTATGAATTTTAAACCAAAACCTTGGCCTCCTTGTTCTTTCAGTTAACCAGCACATTTCCACCTACAAAACCAAACCGATACAAAGGACACATTCCTTCATAAGTTTACCTTCACTTTGCATCTTCAGTTTAGTTACAGGGTACAGGGGCCTTTAATGAAATGCACTGGACAATTGAACTGTCCTGTGATGTGCTTCTAAAAAGCATAAGGTCTGACGGGAATTCACTGGATTCCACATTACAACATATTTGAGATCCACTTCTGGTGTTTTGTTATTGGTGATGATGACAAACTTGCAGGCTTTTCTCTGCATTTCTTACAGTGCATATATAAAGCTAAAACAGTGGTCTCTCAGTGACCCAGTCCTCAGTGACCCAGCTGCCATAGTTTTGCATTATAGTGAACATGGTGGTGCCTTAATTTTGATTTATTCAAGCCGTCGTTGACAGGCAGAGATATGGAAAAATGTACAGTAGCTGGGAAGACCAGTATATGGCTCTTATAATCGCTTATGCTGTGAAGAAATATTTGGAGTGGTAGAATGTATTTAATGTGTACATCTTTGTGCACAATGTTACCCTAACCCTTTTTCTGATACAATTGTGTTCTTACATATATTGTGCAAAAATATTTACACATTAAGTACATTGTAACTATGCATGTTAACATTGTAATTATGTGTATATACAAATGTATTTGTATGTAACTACACAGTAATTACAGACACTTAATGTAAAGTGTTAAAGTTCAGTACCGGTATGAATGGAGAATTGGGATTATGCTACATAAATAAAGTCATCTGTTGGTCCAAATTTAGACCTCATTAATTAAAAACTGTTAAAGAGCAACTTTATATATACAAGGGCTGGGCACAGCTCTCTGCTCATATATCAAGTTCAAAGAGCATGTCTGCCATTAGTTGTGTTAATGGAACTCATTATACCAAATAACATGCTTCCTTGGGTAATTACCAAAGTAATTTATAAATTAGTGGACAAAAACATATTATTGGTCTATTTTGCACACATCTCCCCCCCCCCCCCCCCCCCCCAAACTGTATAATTTCTTACAGACGTGTGCAAACAGCTTGATTACCTTCAACTGACAATAATGTCATTAAATACTCCTTGCTGATAGGCTGGAAGAGCCACCACACACACAGGAGAGGAAATAAAACCAGGCACTCAGAGGAACCTGACACTGTTAATTGCACACTGGCTATTTCAAGCCTGTTGCATACCTTATTATGATCATTTAGATCTGATATACCCATTTTTAGCAACGTTGAACGTCTGTAATTTTGTGTTACTAATTTCAGGATAAACTTTGGACTCTACTTTATTAAGCCCTTGCCTTCAGTAGTAAACCAATCCTGGGTAATGACTTCAACAGAGCAATCCTCTCTCTGTTCAGCCTTGGTTTTGCCGATGGTTCAGCCTTGTTTTCTTCACTGAGCTGCAGAACTGAATGCTACCACAAGTTTGGATCACTGAAATAGAGCCCTCTGTGTGCAAGTGAACGTGAGGCACTTTAGTGTATTTTAGACCAAAGAGCTGTTTTTAAAAAAAAATTTTTAGAGTACCCAATTATTTTCTCCCCGATTTAGAATGTCCAATAATCTTTTAGCCCTCAATTCCAGCAATTCCCCACACAGCTCAGGAGAACTGATGGTTCAGTGGGTGTCCGCTGATCCCACGACCGAGCCAGCTTCCTCTTCTACACCCAGGAACTCAAGAGCGAAAGTCAGCGAGCTACCGGCCTCTGGCCAGGTGTGTCTACCTGAGCTCACATGATGCCTGTCTGGTAGGGTCCGCTGTAGCGCGATGAGGAGAAACAATCCCTGCCGATTTTGCCTCCCTAACCCTCGGAGCATGAAGGCCAATGCAACGTTCCCTCCAGAATCTCCAGTGAAGACCAGCAAATTCACATAGCATGGGCATGAACCTACGCTCCCCTGGCTGCATGACTTATCCTGAACACCATGTGACCGTGCTTTTACCAGGTGAGTGGTGGTACTAAGATCTGCCACCTCTATCTTTTACATTAGTTTGCTTTCGTTGCACAGGTAGGAGTTAATCAATTCTTATTCAATCAACCGTAGTCAATCAAATAATTTCCATTGTGCAGTGTATTTGATTTCAGCCAACAGTTAAAGAAGTTTCAAAGAATCATAAGTCCTTAGAAAATCCAATCCAAATATAAAAATATAAAATGTTTTATTTGTGCAGTCAGAAAGCTCAAAAGTTCTCCTGAAGCGTCCTTCTGAAGTAGGGTGTATAATGAGTACTACATTAAATTAGCTTATAAAATGAGTGAGCGCCAGAGTTGGCAGGAGGGCTGGAAAGTAATCTCACCTTTGGCATGTCTCTGTGGAAACACTTCAGAGGCTTCCTCATGAATGTTGTGATTGGGATTGGGAGGAGAGAAGCATTGAAGAAAACGCAGAGGAATGCCAGTGGCAGCTATGGAACCCTGCTAATGATTCTGCGGGCATCGGCATAGTAAAGTTAAAAACCTACCACACTATCGAAAATATGTCCTGTAGGTTTGAAAACTGCCATCTGATATCAGTCTTGAGTGCGACTTAATGTTTTATTTGGCAGCAGTTTTACAGGACAGGTTTGGCTAGGTGGAAATAGCTGCAGGTCATTTCCAGCTGTGTTATTATTTTTATATATTGTATATATTAAGGAAGGTCTGGTTTTTAGAATGAAGTCTTGTGTACCAGGCCACAGAACGTATATATGTGTGGAAAATGTGGGAGAAATCTGTGAAAATGTGAGCCAACAGACCCGGAATTTCATATGATTCTCTAGAATCAGGAAGGACAAACTGACACACTTTACATGGCGTCTCTAATTACTGTGTATTGACATTGTAGTTACTTAGTAAAAACATATGTACTTACACATCATTACAATGTTATTATGCACAGTTACAATTTACTTAATGAGTACATCGTTTTGGATGATATAACCCTAGCTCTAACCCTAACCCTTTTCTGATACAATTGTCTATATACATATATCGTGCAGAAGCAATGTTTAAAACAATTAGAGAAATGCACAGCACTAATGTTCACACTGTCATTTAAGGATCCATTAGAGAAACATCTGTAATAAATGTAGTATAAAAGATTTTTATCATGATTATATATTTTTTGTTATTTATTTGAAATGCCCAGTTTGAAACAGTAAATTTAAATGTTGCCTCACAGTTGCAACCCTCTTAATGGGAGTTACTTACACAACACTGGGAGGATATACTGATACAGATACAGATTAAAATGAGAATATGATTAATCAAAAGATATTTTTGGAGCATCCTGTATATATTTGTTATTGTGTATTTTTGTCAAAGGGAAGTTATTCCTGGAGAATCCTGAGGAAAGAGTTGTTATGTTTGACTGGAACCGTCCCCTTCTCCCACCAACTGTCCACAAGTCCTGATTTACAAGACAGGACTCCTGGCTCCAGAGAGCACTCCATATATTAATTATGTAAAACAGCCATCAATCATATTAAAATATGGTTACAGAATTATATTTTTCGTATAGGTTGCTGTACAAATTAAAAGAATGCAAAATGCTAGAAATTAAAGATAAAAATAAGACTAGTAAAGTAACACTTTACATTAAGTGTCTCTACTGTGTATTTTCATAGTAGTTACTCAGTAAATACATGTGTACTTACACATCATTACAATGTTTGTGTGCATAGTTACAATGTATTAATGTGTACATCTTTGTGCACAATAATCCTAAATCCAACCCTATTACTAACTCTAACCCTACCCTAACTCCCCTAACCTTAACCCTTTTCTAATACAATTGTGTAATTACATATATTGCTCAAAAAGATTTACACTTTGAGTGCATTGTAAATAAGCATAATAACACTGTAATGATGTGTAAGTACACGTGTATTTACTAAGTAACTACTATTTAAATACACAGTTATTACAGACCCAGTGTAAAGTGTTACCAATAGTAATATAATGGTTATATATTGTTAAACGTGGTACAATTGGAAAAGGAAAGTGCATTGGTTGTGCAGCAATCGCTTGTTTGTTAGTTTTCTGTGAAAACATAATAATGATAAAAACATATTCAAACAAGAAGTATAAAATAATAATAAAAAATAACAAAAAATGAAAACAAAGTATAGTTCTCAAACTATTTAAAATCTGTGTGTCTTTGGAAATCCGATCACCCCTTTGGCTGACGTGATGTGATCCTCTGTCTGCAGAATGGAGAAGCGCTGCAGATGCTCCTGAATATTCCCTGGTCATTTTTAACTGGAGCAAATCGACAACCTGACTGGGTGGGACCATGCAATGCACATTCCTGACAACAGAACCAAGGGAGATCAATCAGACTCCAGGTGTCAATAATCAAATGATCAGTCTATCACATTATAATTCTGTGCTGTTCCTGGCATTGGCCAACAGGAGACCTCAAAAGAATATAACACTAAAAGAAATCCAAGCAGATTATTACTGTATCATTTTAATCCTTTGGTTGTTTTTTTTTATTTGCATTTGCTGTCGTACTGGAGTCAACATTCCAGTATTCCTCGGTGCACTGTTACATTCGGACTGCCTTCTGGTTGGTAAGCTTGCTCTCCTGCTTCAGCTTTTCTTTCCCCAGGGCCACAGTGAGGAGTTTGAATTGCATGCCTGCCACGAATCAGGCTCAGGTTCGCTTCCAAGAACCCCTGCACTTTCTTCAATGGTATATTATGCCAAATACCTCTTAGACAAGTATCTAATGCATCCATATGTGATTCATTGTATAAATAAAACACATTTTTGCTTTTAACTTTTTATTTAAAACATAAAACAAAATATTAAAAAAAAAAGGAAAATATGACAACAAATGCCAATGAGAAAGATGTTTTCAGGAAGTTTCTGTTTGGATCATACAACAATCTCTCTTGCTCTCTCTCTGTCTGTCTCTCTCTCTCTCACTCTCTCTTTCTCTCTCTCTCTCTATATATATATGTATAGTAGTTTAAAAGGGGATGATGAACTGTTAGGTCGCGCAGTGGTTACACAAACTATTGCAGCTGACTGGCTGTTGGCTCTTTAAATGGCCAACTGGAAACCAGTTGTCCCTTTGAAAGGTTATTGGCCAGCTGGCAGTCTTTCTTGGGTACATCTGGACTATTACAAAAGGGTTTCTGTTCAGCTGATGGACAATCCAGGTGCTGATATGACTCTCGAGTTCTTCTTTTATTCCTGTGGTGTGCTGGCCCAACAGCAAGCGCACAGCTAGAATAAGAAGGAACATCCTACTTTCATCTCTCAGTGATACGGAATATACAAAAGAGACTGGATTGCAGATTGTGAGTTTGTTATGGCCAGTAAGTAAGCAGTATTATCAGCCAGTTCTTTGAGTGTGCAGGTATAATGCTTGCAGCTTAGAGAATTCAGGCATGCTTGCAGAAATGTTTTCAGGCCATTGATGTGCATTTTTCTCTAAGGTTTCTAAATAAGCAAGTTTATTAAAAATAAATAAATAAATAAATAAATAATCCAAGTTATATGACTTCAAAGTTTGCTGTTGCTGTTCAACTAATGCTCGCTATTCTCTGATAGAAAGCGTTTACGTAACTTAATTTATTTTTATTTTTCACTCCTTATGACTTATGCAAAGTCGCATGTACTATAGTGATTACAATTTACTATTTGCTATATCCAGTACATTATTAAGAGTTGTTTGTTTGGTATACTACAAACATTTTAAAAACCTGTGTGACACACTTAATAAATGAATTACCAGACATACAGTTAAATAGTAAACAATAGTCAACAACTGTTTCACAGGACAAGACAAGAGAAAAAAATATAACGAGTAATATAATGAGTAATATGATGAGTAATATAACAAGTAATATAATGAGTAATATAATGAGTAATATAATGAGTAATATGATGAGTAATATAACAAGTAATATAATGAGTAATATAATGAGTAATATAATAAGTAATATAACAAGTAATATAATGAGTAATATAACAAGTAATATAACGAATAATATAACGAGTAATATAACGAGTAATATAACAAGTAATATAATGAGAAATATAATGAGTAATATAACAAGTAATATAACAAGTAATATAACAAGTAATATAATGAGTAATATAACAAGTAATATAACGAATAATATAACGAGTAATATAATGAGTAATATAACAAGTAATATAATGAGTAATATAATGAGTAATATAATGAGTAATATAACGAGTAATATAATGAGTAATATAATGAGTAATATAACAAGTAATATAATGAGTAATATAATGAGTAATATAACAAGTACTATAATGAGTAATATAATGAGTAATATAACAAGTAATATAACGAATAATATAACGAGTAATATAACAAGTAATATAAAGCGCTACTTTTTTTTATTAACCCTCATAAGGACAGGTCAGAAAACTAACTTTCCTGGTAACCTGGGGTCCAGCCGGACCCCAGCAATAAAACAACATAAAACTAACAACTGGAGTAAGTGAATGAATGAAAATAAGCTATTACCTTACCTGAGATTTTTGTGTGAGAAGGTCAGGCTTGCCGATACACTATGCCTGGGGTCCATATGGGCCCGAAACCTAAAACTATTTGGGAAATTCAATGAGGCTGCCTGGACTAGAATTATCCTTTGCATATTGTAACAGGATATGTGTCTGACAACTACCTAAAAGGAAACAAAAATCAAGCCACTAGATCCACATAATAACTGATACTAAAGCTTATGAGGGTTAAGTAATAAGTAAGGAAACAAGTAGCGAGTAATAAGTTACTTTTTTTTCAATTACGTTTCCAACACAGGAAATATCTAAATTCTGAAAAGCTTTTTAAAAGAACATGCTACAGAGCAGGGAGAGCATTCAGGCTGTCATCACTCTGAGCCAGCACTTCAAACACCCAGCTGGCTCACATGAAAGCCCCTTTCCCCTTAATTCCTGCTCCCAGACACAGCCAGAAGCTAGGAGGCTCTCCACTACCCCAGACCACAGAAGTAAAAACACAAACAGACCTGCAAAATAAACAAAGTCTTTCAGTTCAGAATAGATAATAAATTCACAGAGTGGATATTCAAATATCAAAGCTGTACCAAACCAAAAATGGAAAAGAAACAGGAGCACTCTGAAGTTAAAACAAAGGACTTTTTGTAAGACGTTATATGCTGCTGGCTTGTTGGTAACATTTGCTGTCTCTAATCTAGATCAGCCCTGTTCCTTTAATTGAATTTTACTATTCAGCTCTGGTAAGCATTACACAGAAGGGTTTTCATATGCCGGATTGTAGTTTTCAAGCTGTCATGTTTTTTTGTCTTACTAGGTGTCTTTATCAAGAGGGTGAATTGTTGCATGGGAACAAGGTATAAAACCATCCATGTTGTGATCCTGTTATCACTGCATATGAAGAAGACTCAGGTGCTTTCTTGTCAGAGAATTTGATTTTGATGTGATGCTGTGGGACTTCCTCAGCTTTCTTCAAAGAACCAGTCACACCCAAGAGGAACACAGGAACACGCTCCATACTGAAGATAATACTTCCTTTATGAGTCCAGGAAGCAACCACAAGGGTCCTTTGGGCAGTGCACATCTTTGTTTGTGTCTGAAAGACTGGGCCACTGGAGGTACAGCTTGCATGGAGATCACAGACAGTCCTTCACCTCTGTACAACTGGCCACCCCAAACCCACCTCAGCAGAGACACCCTGGGGTTAGTGTCTGGAGGTCTGGGTGAACTGACTTCCCATCACAACCTCAGACACTCAAAATGCCTGTCTGTGTCTATTAGAGACACGTTTCTGGTCACAAATCCTCATTCCCCTTCATAGACAGTCATTGCACATCTCCATCCATGTGGCTTCAGTATCTTGACTCCGTTCATATAGCCACAAAACTTGTCTGTCCATATTACCCCAGTCTCCATATATACCCTGTCGGGTCACTTTACTAGGATCTTTCTACCCGATTCCACCCAACAACACTAATACTGATAATGCACCCACTCACTGTGCTAGAACAGTCCTCAAAGGATTTAAGAAGCACAAGAGAGACTATGGCCCTTAGCATGAAATTAGAAACTGTTGTAGTTTAATACACTGTCCTGTATTTTAGGATGTTATACTTTGTGACCTAAGTAACAGTCTATGCCTTACCTAAAGCCTTGTCACTGCAGTTAACAATTCTTTAGGCTAATTTAAAAGACATTACCTAAAGCAAATATATTACAAAAACAGTGAGGTCATTACAACTACAATATTTTTTAAAGGAATTGGGTTTAATAATGATGTATAGGACTTTAATGCAGTGAAAAGTGACACTGTCCATTTTTCAAATAATCCTTTCTCCCTTTCCTGTGAGCAACACTCGGGGAAAGACCCCAGCTGGGTTTGAGCAGTCTCGCGGAAGAGTGAGCCGGGTTAAAAACAGGTTATATATTGTTGTTCTTGGCAAGGGAGCAATGCAGCCTTGTTGAAATGTCTGCGCTTTCCTAGCCCTCATAGCACAGGGTGCCTGCCAGGCCCTAACTGCATGCGTACAGCACAAACAGAAGAACTTGAGGTACAGTGGTGCAAACACAGGGGAGAACACGTACGTGACAGCTTTAAATACCATTATGGAACAAGGGAATCAGGTTTTCAAGCTCAGAATAAATCAAAAGGCTTGTGATGTAATGGTTACTTTCCTTTCTTGATTATTCACATGGTCCAAACAAACAGGACAGCCAGGTCTTCCATTTGATTACTCTGACTATTGAACTGTTGGAAAGCCTGCTCTGCCAATAGTCTCAATCTATTCTACTGTGACTCACTTTGAATTGCAGCTGTCGGTATTCCAGGTAAAGACCCATGCAATCTAAAGCAAACAACAACAAAGGTAATATTGAGCTAGTAAATATAACGCAGTCACAACAAACACAAACAAAAACAACATTCAAACACAAAATAAAAACGTTTATTATTGTAACAATAAATCCTCTGTGTATGCTCAACAAACATCCAAAAAGAATACAAAGTCAAATATTAAGCTGCTTATAACAATAACAAATACACACCCAAATCCAAAACCTCAGTGTGGTTTATATGCCATAGTGTGCATCAAGTTGGTGCATCTCAATAACAAACAATGTTTCCTCTATTTCAATAATTTCAAACAATAAAAACATTAAAACAACCATTTTTAAAACATCCTCTACACAATAAAAACAGGATGGAAGGGTGACCCCCTGCATCTCTCAGAGTGCTCAGCGAGCAAACACAGCCTGCAGGTATGACAATGAGGTCAAGTGAGGTCAAAGGTCAATTGTTCTGAAAATACCCTCATTGTTCTTAAGGACCAGTGCAATACTCTTTCTTTCTTTCTTTCTTTCTTTCTTTCTTTCTTTCTTTCTTTCTTTCTTTCTTTCTTTTATATGTTAACAAAAACATAACATGATAAAAATCACTGGAGACAAAAAATAAACGGGTAACACTTTAAGTTAATTGTCTCAAATTACTATGTATTTATATAGGAGTTACTTAGTAAATTCAAGTGCAATTACACATAATTACAATGTTATTATGCATAGTTACAATGCATTTAATGTTTATTCTTTTTGCACAATAAAACCCTAACCCTTTTCTGAAACAATTGTGCACTTACATATATCATGTAACTATGCATAATAACATTGCAATTATGTGTAAATCTGAATTATAATTCTGAATTCCAATTGGTCAGAGTGGACACAGTCCTGTAATGTTATTCAAACTTAATTTTCTTTATTGTTAGATGGAAGTTTTGCTCTCTGTCTGTAATCAATTCAGTAGGACAAGCCGAATTGAGTCAGTAAGCAGAGCTGAACATCAAAGAGACTTGCTTGGAGACTTTGGGTCTGTCCAGAGAAATAAAACAACTGGGTATCGTCAGTGTAGAAGTCAAGAGCATTCGCAGGGATAAGATAACCCTGGGAGAACTTCTCACCTTATCAAGCAAGGGAGAGCGAGGGGCACCAAGATAAGAGAAGGGTTGTATCAAAAGCAATTGTAAAATCTTGGATGAGAAGCAGAGTCAAGGACGCATGTCCAATGCTGGCAAGCATCAGCATGTCATTACTGGCAACCCTTAGCATTACAGCTCCTAAATGAAAAGGGACAGACACTGGTCTTCAGGTGAAGAAATCACAGGAATCCAGTGCTGTACTATTAAGTATTGAGCATTGAGTGAATGCAGGTTCCCAGGATATATGTTACATTTTAAGTGTTTTACATTTTTCCACATGAGAAATGCCAATCTTTTCTACTTTTTATGATCAGTTGGTATTTTATTGTTAAGCCAATTTGCAAATTCTCTGAATAGTAACTCCAGTATAACAGCATAGTGAATTATTATATTTAATTAGGTGACCATAAAACCTTTGCAGTTGGTCCCCATCTGTACCGCAGATCACACACGATGTTCAACAAAAAACAGCTTGTTAATTTAATTCTAGTTTTCTTGTTTTTACATAAATCGAATTTGCTAAAAAAAAACAGCACTGATCTAAAAAGCCAGGTGAAAAACTGTTATGAAATTCTTTACAAGTGAAATAATTTTCCTTCTGTGATTCAGCCCTCCACTTGCCTTTCTTTCCCCATTATGTCATGTGTACCTTTAAGTGCATCGAGGATTTTAAAATAAATGAATACCGCTGTCTGCCATTGGGGAATATGAGGCACGCGGTCTCCAAAAACAACAAACAAACAATAGGTGTAGCTACATTAATACCACACTCACACATTCAATGCACACTGCCATTAAATACCTGGAGGGCTTCTTTGAAGTACAGGGCCATGCAGTCCAAAGAATCTAGAAATCAGGTCAAGTGTGATTTCTCAAAAAAGATCTCTTTCAGATCTAACTGAAACCTACAGTGTATTATACTGGAAGCCACATGGCAGGTTTCTATGGCTTTGAGATGATAATGATGCAAGTCTGTGGCAAAGTGGTTTGTAGTGCTCCGGTGTATAGGTGATTTGAGGTGCTCCAACAAAGGACAAACACAAAGTTTACCGGTCAGGTTTCTTTTAATGCCCTTTAAACCGGGTTTCAAATAATAAAGCTGGCTCTACCCAGCAATGGGTATTGCCAGCAAAAACTGGACTCAAATTAATAAAGCTGGTTCTACCCAGCAATGGGTACTACCAGCTACAAAACAAAGGGGTTGCAGTCCCGAAATAATAAACACAAAAAACACGTCTCCAAATTGGGTGCTCTGGTGCAGGTGCGGTGCTCTGAGTGCTGGTGCTCGTGCGCGTTCAGGTCCGGGCTTCTCGCTGCAGCTCCAGCTTCGTATCAGCCGTCTGGCAAAACAAACACAACCTTTCTCAATGAACCCAAACTTCATTCAAGGTTCCGTCCTTGTCTCCTCCCATTAACCACAACAAAGGAGCCGATTACGGCGTCACGCCCCCCTAAAGTACCCTAAGCCCCGCCCCTTCCGATAGCTAGTTCAATCACGTCTCCTCCAATTCTTCCTGAATGGCCGGCTCCCGACTGTCCCTGGGATGAACTGCCCAACCATTCAGTAGGAAGCCCACAGCTCCTGTTGTACAGTGCCCTCACCGGTCGGGAGGGAGATTGTTGATTCGAATTCATTCGCTCTCCATCACAAAGTCACACTAGCATTAATGCATGTCACATGATATACGTAGTAATCATTCTTTATGGAACCTTGCTATATTATATCTTAAATAACACCACGAATGTCCTTAGAGTGTTCTTTCATTTGCATCTATTCTACTTGCCCTTTCCTTCATGGCAAACTTCTTTAATCGTGATGCTCACATCTGCAAAGTGTTAGTCTTGGTGGGGGATGTATAGAGTTTGTCAAACCTGGTTTTCATTAGCATTATAACAAAGTGAATAGAACATTTTTTTCCTACCAAATATCCAAAAAAATATTTGTGTTTTCATGCCTGCTTGGTAGGTTGATAGCTCTGTCCCATACAGCAATGTATAGTGTGATCTAACACTGGCTGATTCTATAGGCTTGGGCACACTGCCTGTGAAACTCTAAAGAGAGGAGTCAAAAAGTATTCATGGCTCACTTCTGCAGTGTCAGCTGCTTATCAAAGCAGTATCTCCAAGGTGTCAGTCAATTTTGCTTTGCAATATGTGCTGTGTTTTCTTTAAAAAGAAACAACCTGCATTGCTCTTAAATAAAACCTTGTTTTGGCCTGCGTTCCTGGTTGCAATGGAACAGAATGTACCGGCCTGTAAGTTATTAAAAAAGCGAGTCTCCTGCTAATCAAAAAATAGTCCTGCATAAATGCAGCACTTGATTAAAAACAACAAGGCAGCCATAAAAAGTTCAACACAAGGGTGTCTAAAAACACCAGATTAGGAAAACAATGGGGTTTTATTTTAGTCAAATTGGAAAAGTGTATTGCACATGGATGTTATTTAGGTGCATTTGTATTCTTTCCTTTTCTTGTGAAGTTTACCAAAAACAAAATATAGTTTGCACTGAAAACACTGATAAAGGAAAGCAGACAAGGTAAAATGGTAACACTTTACATTGTGTCTCTAACTACTGTGTATTTACATAGTAGTTGCTTGCTAAATACATGTGTACGTCTGCATAATTACAATGT
This sequence comes from Polyodon spathula, assembly GCF_017654505.1. Taxonomy (NCBI): domain Eukaryota; kingdom Metazoa; phylum Chordata; class Actinopteri; order Acipenseriformes; family Polyodontidae; genus Polyodon; species Polyodon spathula. Next base: position 2,589,539 of record NC_054547.1, on the reverse strand, counting down.
TATTATGCATGGTTACAATGTAGTTAATATGGAAATATTTTTTTTACAATATAACCCTAACCCTAACCCTAACCCTATCCCTAAACTTAAACCTAAACCTAACTAAACCTAATCCTAACACTAAACCTAACCATTTTCTAGTACAATTGTGTACATATATATAGTGCAAAAAGATTAACACATGAAGTATATTGTAACTATACATAATAACATTGTCATTATGTGTAAATGCACAGTGATTAAAAACATGGTGTAAGGTGTTACCAGTAAAATATGGTAAAGTGTAAAAGTACGATAAGTTCTACCGTTAGGGTAAATACTAACAATGCAGTAAAGAGTGTGATGGGGCAGAAATCCTTCTACCACGAAGTGTACCAGTGCTCGTGTGGTTTATGATGTCACTGACAAGTTAATTAACTTGCGAGGACAACACTTTTTATTTTATTTTACCATTAAAGGCTCACCCAAAATTCACATTAAGAACTTTACAACAAAACAGAAGTAATTTATGAACTGTGAAACGATGTCATTGGAATGTTGATTGACAATCCTTGGCATCTTTCCTTTCCTCCAGTGCAGAAGCCAGCACCGAAATCTTATTATGATCTCAAACTCACACCATGAGCAGTTATCTTGTTGATGAGTATCCTCCACAGCTGTTGCTGATAATGAAATCTTATAATAAATGCACATGGATAGATTTGTCTGCTGCTAGCTAAGAACTGTGCACTTGCACCATTGTAAAGTATAGAAGGAGGTGGAGTTAACAGAGTTGAAAGGCCACAGTTTCACATGATTTATGTTCTTCAACTCGTCATGAGCATAATTTTTGTTGGAAAGAAAAAAACAAGTCCCACAGTGAAACACCTGAGTTGTTTATTTCTGACTTGATGACTTTTTGTGTTCCCTTTTACTATTTAAAACAAAACATTATAGAGGATTTGGAGTACATAGCTTTGAGAATGCAGCTCAAAACTGGAACAAAAGAACTTGGATAATATCAATAGCGTTTGTTGGCATGTGTTCTTGGTATAAGGTGTTATATTGCTATTCGAACTGTCATCTCCGTTGAGGTGTCTGATGCACGTTGCATTCTTATTGTTAAACATCTTAAACTGGTTATTTATTGGCTTTCCAGTGAACATAGAAATGTTTCTGAAGTATGTGATTATCATGTGTTGAAGGACCAGTTGCAGTTTACATAAAATGTGAAAGTGGGCAAATGAAAAACTGACAAACAAATGCCTCCATGTACTGTGCTGTACATCCAGATTCTCATAACCAGAGCTAATGATGGTCCTGAACAAGTTTTATCTCAATTCAGTGAGGGCTTTCTAGATTTCTTCCTTCATTGCAAAGCCAAGGGACAAAGGTTGGTTTATATATAATTTATTACAAGTTCAAAAGCAAAAGTAAAAACAGATGTAAAAAAATAAAAATAAAAAAAAATTCAAAAAGTCATGTATAAGTTGCTGGGTTTGTTCGGAATTTCTGGTGCTCAATCATGCAGTTTTTGTGCCTACTCAACTCCTGCAGTCATATGTCAGCCCAAACCACGATTGTAAAAGCAATAAGAAGACACAGCTCTTCATGCAGGTTTCATAGTGTAGTTCTGCTGATTGATTGCAGGTTCTTCGTCAGTGGTTTTTAGTTTCGTGTAATTATAATAAGCATGGCAGTTTCATAGACGTGGCAGCAGTTTTGTTTTCATCCATTGTGCAATAATGTCCTCAGCCTTTGAAGCCATCCCTGCTATCATTTCTCCTGTGAACCCTCTGGGGAGCACTTTGAGCACAATTTCCTTCAACTGCACAGCGTATACCATATAATATTCCAATAAGCACAGGCAGAATTGTAATGCTTGCTGGAGCTAGCTAGATCAGCTGGGGAAAGCTTCTTTTAAAATGGTCTTTTTTTTTAATGCTGAGCATTCCTTGGAGGAGAGAAGCCAATGAAATAGTAGACTCTAGGTTATGTGCAGGGCAGGTTTGGATGAATCCTATTGGTTAGACTTTGGCCTGAATCAAGCCCGATTCTGCTGCTGGTCTTTGCATCAAGAGGTGATAGAGTATCTCTTTTGAGACTTGGGATCGTATAACTGGTGGCTACTTTTAAACAATTAGGCTTCAGGTGTTCATGTGGGACTCATTAGGCAAAACTAAGGATCATGCACAGGACAGTAAAAAATTCAGCATAGGCAAGTTCTTGATTCAATATGAATTATTTTGTATTAATTATAATGCAGTACAAATGTGATTTGCTATAGAGTGTATCCCATGGGTGTCTTTTGCTATTTCCAAGCTGCTGCTGTCCTCCACAATCCTGTTAACTACATTATTTATATAGTACACAAACGTTTACTGTGCAAGCTATGAAAAAGCAACCCTCGTGGACAGTGTTGTTTGTACCTGCCAGGTGATATACTCGATGGTAACCTGTATCGTGTGTTACTGGGATACAATACCAGCAGCCTGCCCCTTTGCAACTTCACTGAGAGCTCCTCAGTGATTCCCATGTTTGAAGTCCAATGTCCCGGACCCTACCTTTGCCCTCCAAGTGCCTACCTTCCTGTTTAGGGATGGGAAAATAAACCAAGTGCGTCACAACACAGCAGCGCACAGCAGCTTACCCCCTTTTGAACTCGTCATGAGATCGCTGTTGTTCATAATTATCTTTCCATGTTTATCTATTTTAAATTTTTGTATCTTAAGGGCACAAAGGTGAATATCTCTGCCTCTATGGTCACTGTGTGCACAATTGTACCATGCTAGGTTTCCTATCGATGTATCTATTTTATAATGCACAGAGTTTTTTTTTCAAAATTCTGGCAGGGCAAATTCTCAAACTCCACAGAGTTCACTCAAACAGTTTTAAAATCTCTAAAAATGAAATTAAAAAATCGAAGGGAATATTATTATTTGCCATGCTCACAATACTCCAGAAAATTATTATTTTTGAACTATTAGTTGTGCTTCTGGTAAGATTTCTGAAGCTTTGTGGGTTTAAAAATGATCATTGGGATCGTGCATCTGTAATTTCTCCCCTCAGTGAGCTGTGATTTCATAAACAGTGCTGTAATTTGAATTTACTAACTCACAGATGCAGATGGGAAAAGATATTACAGCTGCACACCCTTTACTTGTCATTTCTATAAAACACCTCCACAGTCCTGATGGTTAAAACAACATCATCAGTAAGACTGGTAAATAATGATCTAAGCACCCTTATACAAGCTTCCCACAGTAAAAGCAAAGCAAAGTGAAATAAAGAATAGTGAAAGCACGGCAAAGCATAGGCAAGCATTATAAAGCATAGCGAGGTATGATAGAGCATATTAAAAAAAAAAAAAAAAGGCACACCTTTGTAAACTATGGTAAATGCATTGTATAACCAAAGGAAAAGCAAGGTGAAGCTTTACATTAAGTTACATGTCATGTTGTATGGTTTATATTTAATATATTCTGAATATATATGACGTATCTGATTTTACACAGATATACAGTTTTTATGGGGTAGAAGCTCAGCAGCTTGTCACAGCTTGCTTATTGTATTAGCAATGTGCCACTGCAAGCTTCCTCTGTGGAGTGCTCTGGAGAGAAGTCAAATTTACTGGATAATCAATAGGTTGAGCAACGATCACCGTTATGGGCTGTCGTTACCCTGATGACCTCAGCTTAAGTCTGCCCAGTGGTGTCAGACTGCTTCAGCTAAATGTAGTTTTCATTGATTTGTCCCATCCCTGCAGATTCATTTCATGAGTAGTTCAGCTTTGTGAAGTCTAGAGGTTGGGAGCGCTGGCTTCGTCTCCTGCAGAACTATTAAGTATGTGAGCGGAAGGCTAGCCACAGGGGGTGAGGGCTGCAACATTAACTAGATTTTAACTATATGTCTTTATAGTGGGTTTAAATCATATTAATATGGCCTACAAATATGTCTCATTGTTATTGACCAGGTTACACCTGGAACCAACAGAAAATTACAAGTAAGTTGACTAATTGTTAGTCTGTACTATATTCAACACACTGCTTTAAAATCTGTTGAATCTTAATACTATGCAGAGTACTAGCAAAAAATAAGCTGGTCAGTGTTAAGAGCAATAAGAACAACAAACTCTCCACCTCTATATGTCATTATATGGGGGTAAAACTTGTCGATGGACAACTGTTTGAGGAGACACGATTGCTATTTTTTTGCACTATAGGTTACAAACTGTTATAACTTTATTTTTAATGCAATATATTTATGTTGATACAAAAGCTATTCAACGGAGATACTCTTTCACCTCCTGAATATATATAGCTCTTTTTTTTGGAAAGTAGCTCTGTTTTTGGAATTGATAACCATTTTTTTAGAAAGTATCCCTGTTTTTGGAATTGATAGCACTGTTTTTGAAAAGTAGCCATTGACCAAATAAAGTTTTCTGTGATTTAGGCTTGGCATCGCTGCATGGCTTGGTATGAGTGATGGGGTTTGTTGTTACATTTCTGACTCATTCCTCATGACGGGTATATGAACCACTTTCAGTCAAAGCCGCTTCTGCAGTAAGCCTTGCTGATTTTTGTGGGAAAGGCTAATTGAAGCTCCACTGTGCATCGTTACCAGACCCGTATCTGATACAGCAAAGCCAGTGTGTCGGATCCAGTAAAGCATGACCTGATCTTCCCATGAAGATTCAGGAGTCGTTCCTTTATTTCTAGTGCAGTAATACAGCTGAAAATGAGAATGAGCCCAGCGCTGAAAGACCCAGCTGAAGCCTATTAAATACCATGTTGAATTGGAGGCCCTGCGTGACCTGTTGATTTGACAGGGGGTGGGAGACGAGCTTCTTACACTGTCACTGCAAGGCAAGTTTCCTCTCACCTCCCAGCAGCACTCCCCCTGGAAAACAGCTACCCCACACCAAGTCTTTGTGGTTTGCTTTGTCATTTCTGGATTTAATTGAATTTTAATCCCTTTGCAGTATATAAATAAATTATTGTACATCCATTCAAGCTGATGCGCATGCTTCTCTTCGCTTCCAAGGATTCTGAATGTCAACCTTAAGGTCAAAGGTCAAAGTGAAAAGGAAAAATCATATAAAGTAATGTTAAATGCTCAAATCTAATAAGAAATTTCTCAGAATAGCACATGAACTATACAGCTCCCTCTATCTGAGTTAATTACAGTTGGGCTTTTGCCTATGTTCTTGCTTCAAAATGAGGAACATTACGTGACTGATAACAGGGTTAAACATATTGTTTTCAAGTACTGTACAGACAATTCATCCAAGAATATCGAAGAAAGACTGTTGACATACAGATGATCGGTTTATTTAAACCAAGGCTGTTAAAAGCAAACAAACAAACAACAACACTGAATACAGATAAGCGTATCCTATCATATGACATCACATAATTCATTTTTTGTTTGAATTTTTTTGAAGATTATCAGCGATAAAGATCCTTCTTTCCATATAGCTTGTATAAATAAATATGTACAATGACTGCAATCAATAAAATCTTCACTATGTCTATAGAGGAGGTCCTAAACACTGCCACAAGAGTGCTCTTCAGTCAATCAATCAATCAAACAATCTTTATTTTATATAGTGCCTTTCACAGTGGCCCACCATCACAAAGCGTTTTACAAGATAGTGAGGAACAATGCTTAATACTGTTGTGATTTGAACTGTCATATTTTTCTTTCATTGAGGAAATACAGACCATCTGGCAGCCAGGCTTCTGAAACAAAGAGTAAGAAACACATAAAACACAGAAAAATGAGTTAAACCTGTTACTGAGAGACTGTTTTAACCGCACAGGTACTCTGACCGGAGACTGGAATCTTAATTTTAATTTAATAATTCTGTCTATAAACGTTTTTTTTTTTTTTCCGGTATCTGTAAGCCACGTCATCAACAGTACATTAGTTTTGTTTCACTAATCTTCATCCCTGGGGCTAAACAATGTCAGAGTATTCTTTTAGCTCAGGGTTCAGCCAAGGCTCTAGCTGTCTGGCTGTGCACCTTCAGGTTATTTATTGACTGCTACACTGCCATGGCAATACTTGGTGTAGTCTCAGTGGGTACACCAGGTCCTGCAGTATTGCCAGGGGATTAATAATGCAAAAAAGCTCACTTGTTCCCAAATGAATTGTAGCATTTACACCTGGTTCAACAAAATAAACACACACACACACACACACACACACACACACACACACACACACACACACACACACACACACACACACACAAAGAGAAAACAGCCGTCTGTAGGGACCCTTACTCTCGCTGATTTCAGTAACATTGTATACTGTGTGTCATGATTTAATTACCAAGTGATAAATACTGTGATCCAATAGCCCATCATAGTCTAATTGCTTCATTAATTGTTCACATACTCATCTAGATTTCTGAAGCTCATTAATTTTTACCTCCCCCCCCCCCCCCCCCCCCCCCCCCCCCCCCCCCCCCCCCCCCCCCCCCCCCCCCCAAAAAAAAACAAAACACATGCTGTTCACTGCAGCTCATACACATGCTTTGAGACATCCCTCAAAAGATTAAATGCACTGGATAACAATATGCATTGCTGTACAAAACAGGCAACATTGAATTCAAATTGTAAATAGCGGTAGTTTTTTTTGTTTTGAAATAATCATTTCAAATTGTAAATAGAGGTAGTTTTTTTTGTTTTGAAATAATCATTTGTCTATGAGATCTGAGTCACAGCACCAATGTAGCAGGGTGGAGGTTGGGCACTAACTGGTTAACCACTAGGCTGGGTCTTCTGCAGTTATGTTTAAAGAGCTTTTAATCTCATCTCATCTCATCTCTTCACACAACACTGCCTGTTGCCCTTGCATGCTTTCAGATTTAAACAGCATATACCAGCAGCCCTATTTCAGTTGCCTGGCAACTAACCATGATAGAGAATGCTGTGATTGCCACGGTCTCTTCACATGGAATATTCATCAGTCTATGAAAAAAAGGTATTTCTTCTACACACAGGTGTTTCAGGACATTGCAAAGCCCTTTAATTTCCTCACATACCAATTCAAGTTCATTCCACAGCGTGTGTCACTTTATAACTGCCTTTAAATGGCATCATTTTTAGTCAACAATGCTGGTTTGTTTGACATTGCGATTATTGCTAAGAGGCATAAAGAACATTGTGCCTTTTTTCTTCCACATCCTCAGGTTACATCACATAATTGCCCTTTTTTGCCAATTATGTCATTATTTGATAACTGTGCTGAAAAATGAAACCCCTGTAAGGACTCTGCCATACCCACCAAGAAAGGGAAGCATTACACAGCGGTGTTCTATTACTGCTTTACTGTGCAACTCTGCACTAAACACACACTCATACTGAACGCCAGTAACATCTCCAGCTCTCATAAAGCACATTCATTACACAGCGGTGTTCTATTACTGCTTTACTGTGCAACTCTGCACTAAACACACACTCATACTGAACACCAGTAACATCTCCAGCTCTCATAAAGCACATTCATTACACAGCAGTGTTCTATTACTGCTTTACTGTGCAACTCTGCACTAAACACACACTCATACTGAACACCAGTAACATCTCCAGCTCTCATAAAGCACATTCATTACACAGCGGTGTTCTATTACTGCTTTACTGTGCGACTCTGCACTAAACACACACTCATACTGAACACCAGTAACATCTCCAGCTCTCATAAAGCACATTCATTACACAGTGGTGTTCTATTACTGCTTTACTGTGCAACTCTGCACTAAACACACACTCATACTGAACACCAGTAACATCTCCAGCTCTCATAAAGCACATTCATTACACAGCGGTGTTCTATTACTGCTTTACTGTGTGACTCTGCACTAAACACACACTCATACTGAACACCAGTAACATCTCCAGCTGTCATAAAGCACATTCATTACACAGCGGTGTTCTATTACTGCTTTACTGTGCAACTCTGCACTAAACACACACTCATACTGAACACCAGTAACATCTCCAGCTCTCATAAAGCACATTCATTACACAGCGGTGTTCTATTACTGCTTTACTGTGCAACTCTGCACTAAACACACACTCATACTGAACACCAGTAACATCTCCAGCTCTCATAAAGCACATTCATTACACAGCGGTGTTCTATTACTGCTTTACTGTGTGACTCTGCACTAAACACACACTCATACTGAACACCAGTAACATCTCCAGCTGTCATAAAGCACATTCATTACACAGCGGTGTTCTATTACTGCTTTACTGTGCAACTCTGCACTAAACACACACTCATACTGAACACCAGTAACATCTCCAGCTCTCATAAAGCACATTCATTACACAGCGGTGTTCTATTACTGCTTTACTGTGCAACTCTGCACTAAACACACACTCATACTGAACACCAGTAACATCTCCAGCTGTCATAAAGCACATTCATTACACAGTGGTGTTCTATTACTGCTTTACTGTGCAACTCTGCACTAAACACACACTCATACTGAACACCAGTAACATCTCCAGCTCTCATAAAGCACATTCATTACACAGCAGTGTTCTATTACTGCTTTACTGTGTGACTCTGCACTAAACACACACTCATACTGAACACCAGTAACATCTCCAGCTGTCATAAAGCACATTCATTACACAGCGGTGTTCTATTACTGCTTTACTGTGCAACTCTGCACTAAACACACACTCATACTGAACACCAGTAACATCTCCAGCTCTCATAAAGCACATTCATTACACAGCGGTGTTCTATTACTGCTTTACTGTGCAACTCTGCACTAAACACACACTCATACTGAACACCAGTAACATCTCCAGCTCTCATAAAGCACATTAAATGCATGTCATATTTGGTAACACTTTACAGCTTAACTAAGTGTCTCTAACTACTGTGTATTTACATTGTAGTTACTTAATAGATACATATGTACTTACACATAATTACAATGTTATGCATCATTACAATGTAGTTAATGTGTAAATCTTTTTGTAAGTACACAATTGTATCAGAAAAAGGTTAGAGGGTTAAAGGATTACGTATAGGGTTACTGTTACGTTTATATCGTGCAAAAAGATTTACACATTTAGTACATTGTAAATATGCATAATAACATTGTAATTATGCGTAAGTACACATGTATTTGCTAAGTAACTCCTATGTAAATACATGTAAAGTGTTGCTTAATATTTTACTACCTGTTAATCAGGGTTTTAATAACAGGCAATAAACTGCAATCAATCAGGAATCTGGAACAAACAAACGGACGGGTAATTCTTTTGACTGTTGCATTCTGACTCTACTTGGTAATATCCCTGCTTTATTCAGTCACTAAATTGAGGAAAGGAGAATTTGAATATGAAAATACTGTGGGTCAGAACTGATTGCCACAAATGCATTCTTTAACTGCCCACATACCTATTTCCAATAACGCTGCAGAGTTTGAAAGCCACCAGGTGGCGCAGTGTCCCTCTCTATGCTTATGTTGTTGAGACTTGAGACAGAGGCTGATTCGTCAGGCTGGGGACATGCAGTTAGTTGTGAGCGTGGGAAGTGTTTTTGGGGGTGGTATGGTGTTATTTGTGGGGTGGTTTTCTTATAGATTCTATGTGCTGGGGTTGTTTTCTTGGGGGTTAGAGTTACAGGCATGCTGGGTGGTAGGTTGATGTCCCTGTCATGGGCTTGTCAATCAGCTGTGATGGGTCTGCTTGGTTGTGTTTAATTTATAACCAGCTTGCTCATTGGATCCTTGAGGACACAAGACCAGTTGGACTCTTTCTCCCTGTCTAATAGATTGGTGTTATTGCCAAGGGCAGTAAGAATCAAAGACTGCTCTCAGACAAGCTCCCCACCTATGGAGCTTCAATGAGGGATGTAAAGTCCAAAACCTATAAATAAAAAAAAAGGTTTCTTGTCTGAATTTCAATTATATTTTATATGTAAGTGGATTGAAGATTTTTTCCATTCTATATATAGAAAATGTATACCTTATGTAACATTTTCAGTAATTGGGCAAACGGCAGTAATCTTTATTTCATCCATGTTATCTGAAGCTGAAAGGCACAAATAGACCTACATTACAGTATGGTTCGACCAGGGTCCTCTATATGAGTACAGTAGTTATATGGTTCCTAACAGTTTGGAACTCAGCATTTAACCAATCTGCAGTAGATGGCAGATCATCGCTTCATGTCTAACTCTGGATTATGACCTTGACGCTTCACTCATTAAAGAACTGGACCCAGCCCCTGCAGTCTCCAGTGCTCAGAATGCACATAGAACATAGAAGACACGACACATCTTTCTCTAATTATTTACAGCTGGAGCATATGGGCTAAGCAATAGAGGCTTGCATTACCTACATTCCTTTTCAGCCATGTGGATCCTATTCTGAACAGGAAGGGGTGCAGCAGCAGATTGGGAAAGTTAGGAATGGATGATGGATAGAAGAGAGAGTTTGGAGGACACCAGACACATCCAATGTTTGTTTTTCATACACTTCTACAATTCCGCTGCATGGCACTGGGACTGTTATGAGTATGAAGGACGTTAAAATGAAGACCCTTACACATCAGATTTAACCCCTTAAAGATGGGTGTACCATACAAAAATCACACATATGGCAATCCAATGCAATCACTGTACATGCTTTATTACAAAAATAAATTGTAGGCACTTTATAATTAATAATTACCATGAAACCATAGTTTAAATGACTTAAACAACCCAGAAACCCCTACAGTACAGGGATGTACAGGCTGTATATACATCACTGGATAAAGGAGCAGGCTTTAATAGTATCTATAACTTCTATGCTTACCCCATTTCTCTAGAGAATCTCCCTGTGGTCTCTGTAATAATGGGGTGCTTGCTGGTTTACCTTTCAGAGGACTGCTGGCTGCCTCCCCGCATCAGAAACCCATGCACTTCACTCAACTTTTCACTCTATGCCTATTTTGCTCTACATGTTGGTGGGGCTTAGCTGCACAATTACCGCCAACTGGATGGCTGGTCCTGTCCTGGAAAAAGAGGAACCATCTGCCAAAAAAACCTGCAAATCATGTGACTCCAAATGAGGCTTAGCTGGACCCAGGAGAGCGCAGCTCCTTCAACTCCTCTCTCTCCCAGCAGGGGGCACTACAAGGCACTGCTGCATCTCATTCAGGAGAGCTACAGCACATACAAATTAAGGGAGGTGTTAACATTTAAGGGAGGAGGTTCCCTATGTAACTAAACATGGCTCGTAATAATTCACAACTCTACCCAAATTAATTTCAAACTTCTGATGAAGATGTTAACTTGATTTTAGCAAGAGTTAGTTTCAGGATTTTGTTGCTTTCACAATAATAGAAGAGACTATATAACAAGAAACATTGTGTTAGATTATTAATGCCAGGTGTTATGAAGAAAACATTTTTAAATGTGCATATATATAAGATTTAAAAGCAGTTTTGTGTTTCACAAATCATAAAATACAATGTCCTGCCATGTGCTTGAGTGTGCCTGTCTCCAAACAATCTAAACAGCATGTTCTCTGGAACAAATGTTCTTGCCATGGCTTGGAAAATCAGATTTTGTTTATTGTTTCCACTGACTGTCAAATAAGCATATTAATCTGTTTAAATAAAATGCTCTGTTTCTTTAAAATACATTTAATGGCTCTTATCCCTTGGACCAAGAAAGGAAATACTACAACTAAATGCACACATCTGACAGTATTCTTAACTAAGGGATAAACAGTAAAGTTTACAGCGCCTGATCAGTCACATGGTTTCTACAATGTGCATAATGGAAGCTGGTCCCACTCCCGCACCTCCAACTGTCTTTTATATTGTGTATTACATTTTAAAATGTTTTCATAAATATGTGAAACCCCATTTTGAAATTAGCAGCCATATTGCATCCGTTGGTTAATGATGTGGAATTTTAAGACTATCATTTTTATTTTTTGTGTTATGCAAAGATGTACTTATTTTTACCGTTTAAAAGCAACAGCGGCCTTTCACAACAGGAGTTGAATGCATGTACAATAGGGTGAAGAAGTCCACCTTCATAAGGTTTTTCTATCAATGGGGTAATATTTTGATAGGAGAGAATTTCAATGTGTAGTCCTCTTCCACATGCCAAGTCAATCATCTCTTGCCAAGCAAATGAAACCTGGAACTAAAGCACATCCAGCTGGTCTCCACCTGGCTCTATTATGGACCTGGCCAGCAGGGGTTACTGGGTCGAATCTTTAATCCCAGAAAAGATCAGCAACTCTGTGCGGGAAGGATTTGAACCACACACTCATGACTCACCCTGCATTCTAGTGTTTTTACTAGGGGAGCCACTTGGCACCTTTCGGCAGCCTGTTTTTTCATGTACATGTAAACCTTGTAACGCTACATGTTGTTTTTATGATTATTTTGGGCTACATTCTGTTGCATGTACTGGAACACATTTCTATAGCTCTAGAATTCTCTAAGGATGAAAATCCATCATCGCGGCCCTCGTTTTTCAGCAGAACCCCTGAACTTGAATTGTTTTGCACTGGGCTCACGCGCCAATACAAGGCCACTAGTCAAATAAAAATACATGCGGAAAACAATCAGTAAACGCCTCAGAGCATTACTTTAGGAACTCTTTCATGAAGTCCCTGAGATGAGAAGCTAATAGCTGAGTGGCTATTCCCCTAAGAGTAATGGTTAACCACAAGCGACCTATCTAATTGCTTTCGAGACAGGTCAAATCAGTTATGTGTATGAGATGAGGTCAAACAGTTCACGCCACTCTCGGCTTAGACCAAACAAATCTGCATTGTTTACAAACACACTTCCTAATAGCAGTTGGCACTGATGACATCTGGTCTTATAAAAAAAAAAAATGACATGATCAGATAAGAGACAAAGTCCACCACTTTCACAGCAAAGGAATGAGAAGAAGTTGTCTTGCCTCTACATTTGCAGGAGGAGAAGGCTTCTGAAATTAAGAAAGCTGGATGATGTGCATATCAAAGTTTCAGAGAAGGTTTAGGAGCATTGAAAGAGGAAAGTCTGACTTGTAGGATCCACACACTCTGAGAGACCTTCAGTGCCATGTTGGTGAGCCATGTGCAGGCCCTGGTCATGGGGGCCAACAGAACCACACTGGATTACTGTAGACTTCTGTAGACCAAGTGTGTGTAGTCTCCTTGGCATGGATCAGGTATCAGCTAGGTGGAAATTCCCTAGGTCTTAGGCCTCCTTTCTATTTTATAATTTGTCATTGTTCCATCTACTGCCAATGTAACAGAGCTGAGTCTGGCCGTGAATCAGCGACAATGCACACTGCTAGCGAGCCGCTTATCCACTTTGTAAAAGAGACAAGGCTCTTCAGTGTTCATCGTTATAGAAATTTTAATCTGGGGTAGGAATCCTTAAGAGTAGTGCAATAAACAACACTGACCGTTAAACTGTTTTTAGTTTAGTTTTATTTTAAGTTTACATGGAGTTCTTCACATCGGAGGCTCATTTTGTAACTTCCTTCATAAGGGTGATTTGGAGAGACAGCCCCAGCTGGACCTGAAAGAGACCCAATTTAAACCTGGTGTATAATAATGCACCCTTTTACTTACAGCTCAGATACAACAGAAAGAGAGGTCCCAGCAAACAGATAGTAGACTCCGTAGACAGTGTACTGTTTGTTTGAATACAATGCCTACATATCCACAAAGTTAAACTCGAACATCCGGTCTAATTTTACAAATTATAATATTAAAAAGGCGAAAAATGTCAATTAGATAGAAATCTTTTTTTATTATTTTTTTTTGGACAATTGTGGTTTATACTTTACCCGCAATTGAACTAAATATATGGACATTGTGCAACGAATAGCCCCCTCATGTATGATGCACAGTATAAGGGACAAGCCTACCATGCTTCAGGTAAACCAGAATCTCTCAGAAACTAATCCAGGGAAGCATGATTGCATTATTTATCCAATACAATGAATCCAGATGTGCAATCAATAGGTTTCTTTCAGTTTTAATCACTCTCAACCCAAAACAAGTGAAAGAGGAGTTGCAAATTAAGTTGTTGATTTTAAGGGAATTCAATACATCTGCTCTGTAGTGACCACGGGCTGTATATGCTAGCCATGGACTCAAGCCATTATACTGTACATATGGTAATATTTATATTGCAGTTTCATAATATTACTACATATTTATTTCAAGTTTGCTATAGCTGAATTAACAATTTAGTAAGGCATTATTAGCTGTGTAACATGTGCTCTCCTTTAAAGGTGAAACATAGCATTGGAGAATCCTTATATTAGCAGAGTATTATCCTGAAGAAACCTTTTAGCACTACCAGCAATGGCAGCTCAATGGATTTCAGAACAAGTATAGCACAGGATCCAGGGCCAGCAATACTTAACTGAAGCACTGTGGTACCACTCCATCACTGTCACACAGCATTGTAGCTGCCATAGAACAACTACATTACCACGCGGGCCAGGTTTTTGTTACAATCATGTTCTTAAATGTTTGATTGAACAAATCAAGCCTCCATTCAGATCCGATGCAGTGGGCAATGTCATGATAGAGGTTTAACATGGTGTAGTTCGACCATCCATGACTTGAGTTGCCCACGCCTGCCTTTGAGGTTGATTCTGCAAGATCTACAGCGTGCCCATTATTACATGTCTCAAGTCACTTACCGGGGTTCCCACAATGCCTTTTATTGATGCTTCCTTTTGAAGTAGTCACCTGTTTCATTATTTGAGAGTGTAATATATTCAATTAGAATGGATGATTACATTTCTTTTTGCGCTAATACGAAAGTAGATTAACAAACCGGGCACATTTCCCAGCATTTAACCATGTGGAGATACAAGACTCCAGGGGCATGACCTGACCCAAGACTCCGGACACTGTTCCAGTTGCAATTAAACAGGATTCCTGTTTCTACTCATTTTGCTTTGTTAATAGTAAACATGTCCCAGAACTGCACTGCGCTTCGATGAGTTTTGATCAAGTTCCTACAGTATGTATGGTCTACAAATACAAATGCAAATAGCTGTGTGAACAACTGGGCCTCTCTATGATACATGAAATACCACAGAACAAAAACAAAGACTGTGAATAGCACAACATTTAAGGTTAATATAATTTAAAAGGGAAACAGGAAACACAAAAACCAAAAAAAAAATCAGGGGAACAAGTCAGTGAAGCCTTTGGTACAAAGATGGGCTAAACAAGCCAAATACAGGGTGTGTTGAAAGTTTACCAACTAATATAAACATTATTGGTAGAGACTTATTTATAACAATTGCTTGCACAGTTGACATTATGCAGATCATTTTATTAAATAAAGTAATGCATTATTCATGCACAGCAATGCAGATAAGTTTGAGATGTGATAGATATGATACTGCACTTTGATCCCGATATATGTAAGGGTGGGTATAATGAACAGAAGAGATGATGAGAATTCTTGATCAATGCTAAGTATATTGAACAGTAGACTATACAAAACAAAAGCACTGCACAGATATGTTCTGTTAATAAGCTCCATTACTAATCAACTCTCCCATCCAGAAATCAACTAACTCTGATACTTTGTTCCCAAAGTGTAATATTCACTTGTCAGTATACATTGCCTGTTGTTCTGTGACTTCTTGTAGGTATTAATTCTACAGGCTCCATAAGTACTAAATTACAATCTGTTCATGGCCATTTAATTCCCATCCAAGATAAATGAAAAATGGCAACACTGTAGTAAGCTGTGTAACTGGCAAGCAATACATACAGTGCATATACAGGGTTTGAAATACAGGGAATTCATAACCTGGGAGCAATACATACAGTGCATATACAGGGTTTGAAATACAGGGAATTCATAACCTGGGAGCAATACATACAGTGCATATACAGGGTTTGAAATACAGGGAATTCATAACCTGGGAGCAATACATACAGTGCATATACAGGGTTTGAAATACAGGGAATTCATAACCTGGGAGCAATACATACAGTGCATATACAGGGTTTGAAATACAGGGAATTCATAACCTGGGAGCAATACATACAGTGCATATACAGGGTTTGAAATACAGGGAATTCATAACCTGGGAGCAATACATACAGTGCATATACAGGGTTTGAAATACAGGGGATTCATAACCTGGGAGCAATACATACAGTGCATATACAGGGTTTGAAATACAGGGAATTCATAACCTGGGAGCAATACATACAGTGCATATACAGGGTTTGAAATACAGGGAATTCATAACCTGGGAGCAATACATACAGTGCATATACAGGGTTTGAAATACAGGGAATTCATAACCTGGGAGCAATACATACAGTGCATATACAGG
Organism: Polyodon spathula; assembly: GCF_017654505.1. Lineage (NCBI taxonomy): Eukaryota > Metazoa > Chordata > Actinopteri > Acipenseriformes > Polyodontidae > Polyodon > Polyodon spathula. Next base: position 2,573,201 of record NC_054547.1, on the reverse strand, counting down.
GTTTGAAATACAGGGAATTCATAACCTGGGAGCAATACATACAGTGCATATACAGGGTTTGAAATACAGGGAATTCATAACCTGGGAGCAATACATACAGTGCATATACAGGGTTTGAAATACAGGGAATTCATAACCTGGGAGCAATACATACAGTGCATATACAGGGTTTGAAATACAGGGAATTCATAACCTGGGAGCAATACATACAGTGCATATACAGGGTTTGAAATACAGGGAATTCATAACCTGGGAGGTCTCTGTGTTGCTTCTGCATTCTGTTGGACTTGGCATTGTTGCAGCCAGTTGGGAGCGTAGTAGAAGTGTTATAAGTATCACCTGCCCCAGGTGTGGTGCTGTAGAACACGCCTCCTTAACTAGCTCCTCTGATGATTTCTAATGTGACCGGTCTGCTAACTGAAAGGAACCTAGTGTAAAGTCTGCACTGCTAAATTATATAACGGTAACCCAGAAGTTTTAGAAAATGACACAATTTATCGTTTAGGCGTTATCTAGGGGTATTTGTATGTCGAAAAGAAAACAACCAAATTTCATTTTTGCTTTACACTGTGGTTACATGTTAAAGGTTAAAAAGGTATATATGTGAACGTCTACACTTGTAGACAGAAGGTCACTGCACTGGGAGGGGGTGAAGGAAAACAAGGACAGGAAGTTCAAGGTTGTACCCTTGGCAGATTGTGAAAGAGCAAGGTTAGTAATATCCTGCTTCGCTTTTCTGAATAGGGAGTTGATCACTGTCAGTCCTTTCAATCCCAGGGTTGAGAGACTACTTCATGATTCATATTTCATAGGACCTAATGAACATTACATCCAAAAAGATGACTCATTAAAACTACACTATCAGCTTTAATTATATACACTTTCAACATGCTCTTTTCTAATTAATAACTAAAGACAGTGTCTGGCAAATGCAGTGCATTGGTCTGGTCCCTAAGGCATCCAAAAACAGATCCCATAGTGTAAAATGTATGCAAACAAAAAGCATGTGCACATCAAATTAGTAATGTTCTTGATCTTTACCAGCATTGAAATAAAACTGTGTGGTATTAATAAATCATTATGACAAACAGCAACAAAGCATAACTTAATCCAGACCACTTCCCTGACATCCACTTTGTGTATCTTTAAGCACAATCATCCAATGATTAAATGAAGAACTTGCTCATGATTTATCGCAAACGGCGTTTTTTTTTTAAGTATATGAACAATTAACAACTAAGCTTGCTAACACATTAGCAAATGCTATTCATTTTGTGTTCATAGTTAGTTAATACATATTAACCTATTTCTAAACTAAAACAACTACAGTAAAATCAGTTTAAGCTGGCCTTTTTTATACATTTGAAAATAATCCAATTAAACTACACGTTTCGTATTTGACTTAAGAGATTTTGTATTGGGAGAGCATGGTTCCCATAGCCCTGTATTGGTGACAAAAGGTTAATTAGGTAAAATGCTAGTTAATTCAGAGAACATCTAACAAAGACACTTTTATACTTAGGCCAGTGTTCTAACACTGTTATACACATTTCAGACTTTTAACTGACTTGGGCTTCAGCCTGAAATCCCCTTGCTCTATGTGACCATTTCATTGAAATTGACAAGATTTACATTTTCATTTAAAAATTGTATTTTTGAATGCAATTCACTTATGATTATCAGCTTATATAAGTAAATGTATCATATAATGAAATATTAAGTGTTTACAGACAAGTTTATACAGTTAAAAGCATAGATAATCATGAAAACCCTGGTTTCAAGCAGGTGTACTCAAACTTTTGCCTGGTACTATATATGCTGAGGTGTCGAGAGGGTGATGATCACCTGTGTTATCTCCCTCTTCTATGGCGACATTCAATCCAATTTTTTAAGAATGTAAAGGTACGTTTGTGACACTTTTACTATTACAGTAGTGTGTTTGGAGGTGTCCTCATCTTCGGCATGCATCAGATGATGAAATGCATTGCAAAGCCCTACTGGCCAAACTGAACTATTGTCACTAAATAGTATTTTTTTTTCCAATATAAATGTAAAACAAATTCAACTCAACAAAAAAAATAAATGAAGGCATATGCAGTCAATTCAAGGGACGAGCAAACTTTGACCTTGTTTACCTTCTCCTGACAACTGGATTTTTTTTATTCCTGAAAAATAAGAATTCTTTCCTCGCCTCTCTGATTACAACCTATCTACAATTCGTGTTTATTTCACCGTTGCCTTTGAAAACCATATAACTGGTCCAAACCCCTGGCCTAATATCTTACAGATGGCATTTTGATCTCCCAAACTTTTTCCAGATGGCCACACAGCTAAAGTAGCGGGATCAGCTCATTAAAACATCAGAGCTGGGAGCTGCGGTCTTCTGAGCAATCAAAAGAGAACGTCAGCCCCAACACCCCCCCCCCCCCCCCCCCCCCCGTGAGTATTTAATTATTTGTATGTACATTTAAGTAACTACTATGTAAATACACAGTCATTAGAGACACAATGCGATGTGTTACCTGTATCGTTTTCCTGTAACCTTTTACTCATGCATGAAATCAGTACGTGGTTAACATTTGGCATCTGATATCGTAACTAAGAGCAGAGACTTTCTTTTTGTGAATATAGCAGTTAATTTTTTTTTTTTACATGTGACTCACAAAATCAATGAACCCCAGGTGAATGAACATACCTTACTCATGAGCTGTTGATGAGTAATAAGCCGTCAGTTTATACTGATGACATTGTATGGCGATATTTTTCCGTATCTTAACATACAGTTCTTGCAAGTCACCAGTTAACTATGTACAATAATGTAGTTAAGCATATGAGGTTGTAGGATGGAACAGCTGTGTATGAGGAAATATCTTTTAGCTGTAATGCAAGGTATGCTGCAGCTTTCCCATCTGTACTTTGACTGTTTTATTTTTTAATTATTTAAACCCAGTTAAATTTACAAAGTCCCAACATATTCCCTCGCTGTAGTAACACCCCACCACTGCTCAGAAGAATGGAAGGTAAGAGGGTGTCTTCTGACTTCTCCCCTTTACACCCAGGACCTCGCCAGTGGATGTCAGTGAGCTACCAGCTCCTGGAGGACAAAGGCCAGCCCACCAGGTCTCTGCTTTGCCCTCACCAGGCACTTGAGCAGGTTATCCCTGGCAATTTTTCATCCTTATCAGAAACTTTTCACAGCTAGGACGCAAACCTGCACTCCCCAGACTGTATGTACTACTTACCTTGCACCCTCGAGGTGAGGGGAGCCACTTGGGGACCCCACTGGCTTTGAAATATTTGGACTTTATTTGATGTTGTTTATCCTTAACAGCTGCTAAGATCTTTCATTTAAAAAAAAATACAAACATTTAATCAAAGCAACTAAGTCTGGAAAAGTACTTCTTAATTTCCCACGAGTTCCCACAAGAAAAAGTCGGGCAAGCTGCATAAAAGCATTCTTTTGGTGCAATTGTTCTTTCAAAAAAAATGTTTTCAGTAAGTGAGCTTCTTCCTGCCAAGTTCTAGGAGCTAATGCAAAAAATGTAATACACACCTGGTGCATGTTTCGAGGAATCAAACTGTCATAAATATAGACCAATTACTGTGACCTGCTTTAAATCCCGAAACTGGTCATCTTTGGTTCATTTCTAAATATTTCTTCAGTGACATACAATACAATAACTTAGCCTTCCTGCTGCAGCCTCCCTTTTTCTGTATTGTGAGACACGTTTCTGCACCACTGATTCATCAAAAACTAATGTTAGAAAAGTTGCATTGAAATTTCACAGTACTATGCAATAATTCACGTATAATGTACCTCTAAAAGCAGTACTGGACTCAAAGAGACAACATGCAATAATTGAAGTTGGCAGAAGTGGCAGTCATAGGTTTGTGGTTCTGCGAAACCCTTATTTTGTTAAGATTCTAAATATAACCATTTGGAGTTCTGTACTTTAATACTGCTTATATGGAACCACTCCATTAATATACATTTTCTAATGCTTAAATATTTGCTTCATTGCATTGTTTGCAGTGGGTTTCCATATTTTGCATTATGCTTGGATAAGGCAGACAGGCAAGCAGGCCCTATCAGTCTGAAATGGATTTGGTAAGAACTTTTTGGATTGAGTGTTTAGTTTGTTCCTTCCATGCAACTCCCAGCACTTATCCCCCCCCACACATCGTTCTATATTGTTGTAAGAAGCACAGCCAGTTGCAGCCTGTGGCTCCCTCCTTGCCATCACTGCCTGCCTATCAGGGGCTGCTGCTCTTCAGAAGACACACGGGTGGCAGTCACTGATCTGGATTCGTTTCCTGTTTTTCGTTTCTTCTTCTTGAGAAGGTCAATGACTAGCCCCTCGCTGTGGAGAGAGACACGGCTGCCCTCTCTGACTGACAGACTGAAACCTAATGCAGCTCTTGTCTCGCCTGGCTTAGCAGGGACTTGAACTTATAACCTTGTGATGAGGATCAGGGGCAAGGAACCAGACCTGAGCCTTTCCTGCAGTCCTCCACTGACTGCTTCCTGGGCTCCGTCAATGAATATTTAACCAAACACACCAAGGATTGATTAAGGGGAACCCATGAAATCCACCAAATTCTTGTTTTGTTTTGTGGTTTTTGTAAAAAGATGATGGACATACTGTACCAGGTATACTATAGGAGGCTGAAATAGCATTTAGCATGTACATCATTCTGAATCATTGAATGTGAGACCAGTCTTAGCAGTCACCACTGAAGACATTGAAGGGCTTTCCTAATATTTAATTTCTTCATTCTAATATCCTATTATGTATTTTCTATGTTATTCCTCAAGGAGGATTCTTAACTCTGATTTGATTAAGGGTTAAGGAATTCAGGTTTACAAAAACATGATTGTGGCAAAGTGAGGTTCGCCTATCACATTATTAGAAGGTTTTGTGTAATTCGGCAGGGATAGGGTTAAAATTCCCCATCCCTGCAGGAAAAGGTATTCTTCATTGGCCATTAAACAGAACATATATGGAATACCACTGTGCTCATGGGACAGATTGCTCATTATAAATCTTACTATATATGTTTGAGACGTAATAATGATATATTCAAGAATACCAAGATAGTGAGTGAGCAAAGGGTCAGAGTGTGATGAATTGGATGATTAATACCCAACCCCCAGCTGTTCTGCATTCCTAGAAGATGAGTAACATCTGGGGTTACCACTCAGGGATTCCAAGATATTGCAAAGCAAAAAGTTTTAGTGGAAAAGCCCAATATATACCTAGTAATAAAATATGTATGTATGGAGAATAACATGTTTCCATTTAGTTACCTGTAATGTGTTTTCCCATCTCTGTATTAGGGTGATCATAATATACAAAGAAGACAAAGCAATACAAGTGATAACAGGGTTTTCAAATGAGGGGTGTGGCTCATCAAGTAATCCACACAGCTGTTCAAAGAGTTCCGATACTGTTCCAAATTCCTTTATTCACACATTGTTCAGATATAGCCTCAGCTTTATCAATTAAATGTTCACATGGCGTCACCTCAGTGGGGCTCAGCACAGTGCCAAAGCAATTATGAGAATGTCATGGTTTGTCATTCGATAGCTTGCATGTTAGTAACAAGAAATCTCCCATGCATTATACACGTTACACATGCCACTGATAATAGCCTTGGCTCTAAGACTTTCTAAACTAAAAGTTACAACACTTCACTGTAGGCGAAAACAATTTCAATCAGTGTGATTTTGTAACATTTGCGGTGTTATAACTGGGTATATAACTGGGCACAGTCTTCGTTAATTTGTTGGAATATGTAGACTGTCATGATTCAACATGTGTAAAGGCAGCTTTCCCACAGATAGATAGATTTTGCTTATACTGCAACTAGGCTGCCTTTAAAACCCATTGCAGGGATCTGACGGAGGTACACTGTATAATCCTACATAATACCTTTAGAACTTCTTCTCCATCGACATTGATCAATTTTTTTTAGAAATTTTATGTGAACTCAAGAGAAGTTGCCCTGCCAAAATGTTTAAAAAATCATATATGAATTATAAAACACAATCAGAATAATGACAAAACAGCAAATTTGAATTGATCATCAATACATATTACTTTATGAAGATTCCTTCACATTGATAAACGTTTAAATGCTATTGTGACAGTGTACTCGTGTGTGGGTAACTGCATTGCAAGACAGAGGAGTTGTAGTTGAAAGGATTTATTAAGTACAAAACAGAAAGCAAACAGACTGATCATGTAACGCAACCAACCATGGTAACGCACAGAGGGCAAATACAAACAGGCAGGCAGCAAGTCTCAACCGAGAGCCTGGAAACAAATCATTTCCACATAGAAATTACACCAACACTAATTTCCCCTTGGGGTATGGTTAAAAGAAAACAGTAAAGAAATGAAAAAAAGGAATGAATTTACACTTACAGTACAGTACAGTACAGGAATTTCTCTTGAAAAAACTATCCAGCGTAGATTGCTCCTCACGCAGTCAACCATTGTCTTTGTTTTCACTGAGAGAATAACACACTTGACACAGGAGAAAGTTCAGTGTCAGTCAGTAGTGAAATCGTTGTACATGATTGTTCTAATAGGGCTAATTTGCATTGAAAAATCGGTTCTTGCTGTTGGGATTGTTAAAAACGGGTGTTCATTATAAGAAAGGTTCGTTATAGTGACGTTAGCCGTATATGTATATATATAGTAGTATATATAGAAAGCAGCAGCAGCAGGGCTGGTAGGTGGCGTAATGACATACAAAAATATAAGCCCGATATACGCTCCCTGCAAAGGATCGTCCTCTTTTGTACAGCGGTATCGGCGCTATGCTTTAGTACGAGAGGACCTGGGTTCGTGCCTGCCTTCCGCCTGTGTGTGGATTGCCTCGCCCAGTGTGATGCGCCTGCCTGCGGGAACCAAAATCGCTATATTGGTGTCAGAAGTGGACAGAGGTACCCTGGCATGCACTCTTCGGACTTTAGCCTGGTGAGCAAGTCCAAGGCGGACTTGAGTCTGGCAGGGGAGAGTGTAGCGTGCACGGGGGAAGGCAGCAGCAGCGGGGCTGGTAGGTGACGTAATGACATACAAAGATATCAGCCCGATATACGCTACTTGCAAAGGAGCCGGCTCTTTTGTACAGCGGTATCTTTAGTGCGAGAGGTCCCGGGTTGACGCCCGCCCTCCCAGAAGGGAGATGCAGTAGCAAAGGAGACGGTGGGCAGGAGGGGATTAAAGACTTGCACAACATTTCATGAAAGGTGGGCTTGGTCTACCTAGGATTGGATAGTCAATAGGGTTAGCATAGCAGGCTGAACCTCGCCCCTAGAATTACGACAAACCTAAACTAAACTTTAATGCTGGCATTAAAGAATGTTTTACCAAAGGGCTGTTTTTTTAAAAGCTCATTTGGATTAATACAATAAAGTTGAAATATGAAACATTTCTTTTTCTACTGTTTTAGAGCAGGTTTATTCTCTTTTCACAATGATTTTTAACCCGAGAGAAAGTTTATAAACACCCTTCAAAAGCCCTTAAGGTTTGGTGGATCCCCGAGTGCAGGGGTGTCCGCTCAGGCCATTCCAGTCCAGGTGTAACAGGTACAATTAGAAGATGAACTGGTAGGGTCTGGATGGAGCTTTAATGGGTTCAATTAAACAATTTAGACCAGGTTTAGAACAAAGACCAGGAATGGCTAACCTTGTCCACTCCTGCCCTATTGCATACCACAAGAATGGGGAATAAAACTCTAAGTAATCCAGAAAATAATATTCTATACCACATAGTTCCAATACATTTGCAGACTGTGCTGTTTTTTCAGCCATGGGACAGTAGGAGATGTGGTTGTTTTTTAGGCAAAACCCTATCCCTGATTAAAACTCTGATACCTTTTAAAGTAAACACTGGTGACCACCTATCTTGCAGTTTCACACGTTTTCCTTAATTACTCCTTAATTATACACCCTATATTTTTTAAGGATTAATTGCAGATGTTAACTTTGAGGGTTCAATAGCAGATTTTTTAAACTCTGGAAAATAAGTTTGTGTGAGTGTGACTGCATTATTATGTATGTTTCTGTGTGTTTTGTGCATTTGGTTGTATAATTGTGCGTGTATGTGATTGAGTGTGAGTGTGATTGTGTGTTACGGCTGATTTCAAAATGCACGCTGAATAGTAAGTATGCACTATAGGGGTTCTTAGAAACAAATTATTCCCAAACCCCTGGGCAATATTTCCAAGAAACAGTAAAGAATGTACAGTATCAAATTGCATCCATATGGCTGCAGAGTTCTTAATCCTGAAACAAAATTATATAATGTGATACATCATGTAGGCAATGACATCATTAAACTGCCACTCATGATCTGATCCATATGCTTTAAAACACTCTTTTCTGACCTTGCCATCAAATTGCATCCCTTGTAAAACCAATATCCCCTGCCGTCAGTATATTACAACAAACTGCAATATTTTTACTTACCAAGTGGACAGACAATATTATTACTGTTTGTCAGATTTGCCTTCTAATTGCGTACATTTCCCATTCGTGCCAAAAAAAAAAAAAAAACATAAATAGATAAATGCATTTGCCAACAAATAAGTTTTATTGTTCTATAAATCGATGTGATTGATGTTATTCCTATAATAAAAGTGGAAGTCAGTCAAGTTTAATAGGTACATAATGGTGGTAACACTATTCCAAAGGAGTTTATTCACAATAACCCAATTTTACTCAGAGCACAAAGAAACACACAGCAATGAACAGGAGTTTTTGGTGGTTCAGTAACACACAGTATGATGAAGGGGTCAGGAATGAATAAATTCTATTCAAAAGCAGTGCAAAAAACTTAACAAGTCTCACGAACTTGCCCTGTTAGCTGTTAGCTGCCATTTCAAAGGCACTGGAAGAGCCTGGTATGTATGATTTTTTGCCATATATGTTAAAATACCATCAGAAAAGGAACTCATAAATACTACATCATGTTGACAAATATGTACCAGTCCTGATCATAGTGTTGTGAATAGCAATTTTTAATAGTTTTATAGATCTGGCAGATTTCCAGTCTGTCGCATCACCTCTTTGTCGTTTCCTGTATGTATGGTCATGTTGTTGCAAAATTATCTTGTTGCCCAGTGAAAAATCACATTGTGGCTGGTGTTTGACAGCCTTTACTGTCATCTTTGTCACCATTTTCAGCCTTCTTAAAGAAGTGGTTTATAATTGAAGAAGTTCCTAGTGCTCTTTTCATTGCATCAAGAGAACTACTGGCTGAATCAGACAGTTGTGCAGGAGATGTGAATCATGTGACTTAATTTTCCTATTGTGCAAGTTCTGGCATGACTACACTGCTAGGGAGACACCCTGGATTGCATTAACCACCTGTCTGTGGTTGTATCATGAGTACCCATAAAACGAAGGGTTAAAGCACTGTCTGGTACAGTAATATTCAAATTCCAGAGACTTTTCCAGCAGGATATAGGGTGATCAAATCAACTCCTTACTTTCGTCCCTTCACAATTGATTGAGTGTTAGAATAATATTTTCATTCACCTCCCCTAAAAGAAATGTTTTATGATGACGAGTTGTGATATAATACAGGCTTGTTTTCATTGCTAAGCACTTTCGTTATCAATATTCCCAGTTTCATGCAACATGTAATAATGCTGTCCTAGAAACCTCTGACCTGAAGTGTATAGTTTATTTGCCTCTCTGGGTCCTCACTCTTTCTTTGGTATCAACATCACTGAAAACAAATCCTGGAATGGAACGATATTATTCATTTTCAAATGGGTTTTGCTGCACATGGTGTCAAATGAATTGGAGCTCTTTGTTTCTGGTTCCATCCTATCCTTCTGATGAACGCCACAATTGAAGCTGTTTCAAGGGGGGCTGAGATCAACCTTTCATCTGGTACACAAATGGCCTCTGCTGCTTACAAAGATTATACTGGGAGAGTAGTTTTATTAACTTTTCAAACATGCATTGATTTAAAGAGTGTTGACGTATGTAGCGTATGGGAGGCAGTTCATAAAACACAAACAGAATCTGGAAAAAATATTAGAAAGGGGGCATACTCGGTTTTAATTCAATCCAAGCTGATCTATGTGTGATTGAATGGAGCACACACGTTGGATGCAAGGAAATAATTAAAAAAGCACAAACAGGCACTAGTACAGCTTTTATTTCCAGGTCTTCATTTGTGTCTCACATGACAGAACCCAGTTTTTACCAGTAGCAGTGATTGTTTTAAACTGGTACAAGCTTCAGTTTACTATTTCTAAAAACGAAACTCAGAGATATCAGGCATTACATTGACAAAATAATTTGCTTTGTTTATGTGTGAACAATTATTATTATTATTATTATTATTATTATTATTATTATTATTATTATTATTATTAATAATTCAGCGTAGCTTACTGAACAGGGAGCACTGTTTTACCAATGTTGAGCTTAATTGCCAAATTTTTGAATGTCTCTCAGTTTTAGTTTTTCTTTGTGTGCCGGGCCCCTAGACTCTAGTGGTCAATGGGAGCGTCCTCAAATGTGAGATCAAGGATCTGGGTGTTTATGGGTCTACTTTAAATGCCAAGAGGTTAGGGAAGGTCGTGTTCCTTAAAATATTTCCATAAAATACGAGCAGCGGGGGTTGGTAATAAAATGTTACGTAACCATTTGCTTGAATTACTTGTTTCCATAGGAACCAAATGGCAGACTCACATGTGCACTTGATATCTTCCCTGTAGAGGTCATGCTAATGTCATCGAATCACATATCAGTCTTTATGGACCAGAAGTTTTAGCACCAGCAACAAATCTTCAGATCCTCTCTTTGTTGATTGTATTTTACTGCTGTTACCTTGCTGAGGTTGGCACAGAGTTTTCTGCAAGCGAAGTAGTTAAAGTGAAAAGCAGATCCCAAAGTATTCCCTCCTAGACCATTTAGGCTTTGGACCAAAAACGACATCAACTAATTCACTGCTCTCCCACTAGAAAGAAAGGCCAACTTACTTTGTAATTTCCTTTATAGAATATCTTCAATAAATCAGAGCTTTTGTTTTGGGATTTACTTTACTTTCTGCCACCAAGGGTTCTTTGGTTACAAAAACACCATTTTCTGTTAGGATTCCATATTTTAAAAAACAGTAGCACTGTATTTCAAAATGTGAAAGAAAAATAAGCTTCATGGTTATTTTATTTCCACCTTGCTACACTGGTGCCTGGGTTAATGGATGACATCTGTAAAAAAAACAGAACTTTACATTGTAATTATAAAATACACAGTTTTATATTTTGTAATGAAGCATGTTATGGCATTCTAACTTCAAAAGCATGTGTGTAATTACTGTGTTATGGAAATATTGCTACCCACAGATATGTATATAAGGCCTAACACCTATAGGAAATCATTCAAATACAGGTTGGATTTATAATGCTGAATATGCACATTTTTTAAATGTCTCTTAATTGTGTAACAGTCTTGTTACATGTGTAATAACACAAGTAATAACGGTGTATGTGATAAATTAATCAATATACACAAATGAAATAAAAAAACAAGTATCTTCAATTGAGAGAGCTGTATTATACTGCAATGCTATACCTTTAACAACAGTTTGCTCTTTGAGAAAACTGCTTTTCCACATTTCTGTCTCAATGGGTACTTCCAAAAAGAAGCCAGATTGTGTCAACATGTGTTTCTGACATTGTCAGCTGATCAGCAGAATTAAAAAACAGTGCAGCCTCAAAACAGAGCTGGCCTTGTAAGAAAGAGCTCTCTTTATCTGCACCCCTCTGTTTATAAGAGCCCCCCCTAGCTTCAGAGATGGATCTGAACACTTTGTAGGTCTATTCATCATATAATGGCTTGCCCTTTCCCCCAGAAACGTAACACCTGGTAGCAGACCAATAGAAAATACGAAATCCATCCTTATTCCACATGCAACCTGACATACAGCTAAAAACACTTAGTGAAAATGAAATGTTTGAAAAGCTATCATTTGAAATGGGTGATAAGGTTCATGTGGCAAAATTGTATCCTGAGATTTGCCTTGCTGAAACATCTGATTTGCTTCAAAGTGCCTGTATAAATTCACATGGCATGCAAACCTCATCTTAAATCCCAAACAGACTAGAGAGTAGTTCTGTTCTGTTAACTATTCAGCTATCACTGTTATGATTCTGTGGGTCTGTATTCACAAAGCTTTAACCCAATAGCGCCACAGAACTAGAATATAATACAGGCTCTATAGCAGCGCTTTATATTCTGAATGGATCCCACCCAAATAAACATAGAGTTGAAATGTTTCTTTAGAACGTACAGCCCTTTCTGGCGACGGATTTATATTCAAATGTTTTCCCCAATCACAGCTGTCTCCTATTAGATATTGTGCAGATACCTATATACCACCCCCCCTTTCATGCACCTGGATGCCTTCCAATCCGGCAAATATACGCTTGTTTAAAAACACAGTGATGTCATTTACTGAGTATCTTCCCGTTAGCAAGCTGTAAATCATAATGTTAAGAGAGAGAGAAAGAGAGCTTGGCTCCAGGCACAGCCATTGCAGAACATCACAGGGGTTATAGCCCAGTGTTGGGGCTATTGCTTTCATCTGACACGGGATAAGGTTCCAAGAATTGTGATGATAAACCATTATGAAAACCAATAGTTCATTAATCAAAAAGAAGCAACTACATTGTATAAGTGTGTGTGTGTGGGTTGTTTGTGTGTGTGTGTGTGTGTGTGTGTGGGGTGTGGGGGGGGGGGGGGCTATCAAGTAAACTTTGAGAACTTTTTTGGTAACACTTTGTATGAAGTGTCTCTCATTACTGTGTATTTAGTTGCTTCTTATCAAATACATGTGGACTTACACAAAATTGCAATATTATTATGCATAGTTACAACGTATTTAATGTGTGTTTTCTTTCATTATATAACCCTAACCCTAATCCTAACTCTAACTCTAACCCTAATCCTAACCTTAACCCTTTCCTGATACAATTGTGTACTTACATATATCACATATATCATAGGATTAGGGTTAAAAACCTACACATTAAGTACATTGTAACTATGCATAATAGCATTGAAATTATAAGTACATATGTATTTACCGAGTAACTACTGTGTAAATACACAGTAATTAGAGACACTTCATGGAAGGCGTAATCCCTTCAATACATAGTATCATTTGAATGCGCCGCATCTTTTAAGACTAGGCTTAAAGATACATTGCATCCATTCACATTAGCTGTTTGTGCATCACACTATCACAGCACTGTTTGGAAATCATGTCACAGTGCGGGTGGGCCTCATAGTCTTGTTGTGCTCACAGGACCCCAAGCTCTGGCCAGAGTTCTGTAGCTGTCTTCTGAACTGCCTAAACACATTCTTGAAAGGACTATCCAGCTCACAGAGGTGTAAGCAGAGCTGAGACCCGTCACAGTCCTGCTGGCAGCACTCTTCACATCTGTATAACTCCATAAAAAAAGAGTCAGTGAAGAGTTCATGAGCTGACTGTTTCTTAACCCAATACACTATCTAACGCATCCACTGTATACTGACATGTTTATTAGCTGGGTGTATTTAACTGAGCCACAGTACTAGCCCAAGAGGGAGTGTACCCATTGTTTATAGAGTGAGAGGAGGATACCAAATGTTTTTATTTTTGGTAACACTGCATTACGTGTCTCTAGTTACGGTGCATTTATATAGTAGTAAACACATGTGCACTTACACATCATTCCAATGTTATTATGCACTTAAATTGGAAACCTTTTTGCATGATATATGTAAGTACACATTGTAACAAAAAATGGTTAGGGACAGGGTTAGGTTTAGGGTTGGGGTTATATCATGCAAAAACTTGCAAAGCCTTCGGAGTTGCCAACATTTTTCATAGATGTTCGTTTCTCAGGGTGAATCAAACCAGTTTATCTGACAGAAACCTTGACAGCTGACAATCATGAGAACACTGTGGTGGGTGGAAATGCCAACAATGCACCACAGCCTCTGGGATGCAAGCCGAGAAGGAATATCAGCATGTGCCTGCCAGAGCACTTCATTATAGCAGCCAGGAATTTACAGCAATTTGCAGCAGAATGCACTGCGAATAAATGACTCCATGGTGCTTTACTCCAAAACAACAATGTAATATAACTAGATTGCATATGAAACCTTACTAGAAGCCCAAACTATGCTTTCTCTTTTGTTGCATCTAAATGATCTGTTAAGCTCTCTGAGATCTTTAATAATGATAATGATAATAATGATCTTGATAACACTTTAAAAATTTTTTCCAGAATATGAAATTGACACTTTGCTGTGCAATTCCTAAATGTTAAGCAGCACTTGGGAATAATGAATGTGCAGTCTCATAGAATCGCCCAGGATGTGGATGGGTACAAAGGCTGGTCCATCTTTGCTTATAAGACGTATGAAGGGAGGAAGGGAGGGAGGGTTGTTCTATAGCTGCCCATGCAGTACCGGCACCTGCTTTGTAAATTAAATAGAGCTCCCTGCTAGTTCTGCTAATCCAGCACCTTTACACTACATTCAATACATCGCATGCATTGCCTTTGCAATGACGGATCATTAATAATATGACTCAATTCATTAGGGCCTGTGTGGATAAAGCATGTATCCGGCAACATCAGCTTTCTCTGGCTTGGAATCCAGTCAAGCTGCTAAAATAAGCAAACAAATACATTTCTGTCTCCTTAATAACACTGTGGTATTCATCCGCTGCTATGCTCAGGGGATCTTAAAGAATGACTTCCTAGCGTTTTTCTATAATTACCTATCTCTACTCACCTGAGATTATTAGGTGTCACTGCTAAACGCATCCTGGCAATTTCTCTTATATTTTAGGCAGGAGAGAAATGTAAATTTTTTGCCAAATTGGAAATTTATAAACGTAAAAGATTTCAAAACTTTATATGATCTGCATTTTCCTGTATTTTGTAAAGTATCACCTGTCTGATATCCTTTTACTGTACATGTGTTAAATGTTGGTTTTGCTTGGATCATTATTTGCAAAAGTTGCTTCTAAAAAGACGATGGGCTTAAGTGCACATTGCAACACTTATATGCATTTCATTTATTATTGTATTTGTTTTATCTTTCTGCTTAGAAAGTTTTGCACATAAATCATTTTATTTTAGCCTGTTTATTTTAGTGCAGCATTTCGTGCCAATAGGAGTTGCTTTTTGTAAGTAATAAAAAATCCCATCCGATTACACTGTGCTGTATGGTTATCCTTTAATGTCAACTCTAGAATAACAAAGATAATAATTTAGGCAAAGCTTGAGAATTGGACATGTTACTGTTGTTGGAGACATTTTTTTTTTACTGAATATTGTCCATTCCTTGAACAATTTATGTCAAAAGTTTGTTGATATTATTATTATTATTATTATTATTATTATATTATTATTATTATTATTATTATTATTATTATTATTATTATTAATAAGAATGGATTCACAGTATCGCTGCTGCTGATTCGATGCAAATGTGATCCGTGATAAGACACCATTGTCATGTTCATCTGAAAACACCACTTCTACCAATGTAGGAGCGGTCAAAAGGCAGTCTACAGAATGCATTCTATATGCATCCTGCTGACATTTGAAAAATAATTTCTGCAGTTTTGAAGAGCTGAGAGATACAATACAGAATACATCAATAATAATCTATAATATACGAACAACAATAGCCTAACTGAGTTGCAGTAATGCTAAAATAAGATATGCTAGCAAATGTCTGGATGACTCTTCAATGTTCAATTGTTTAGATATTACATATGGACTTTGCTGAGGAATACTTCTGAGATATTTTCATCTGTTGCTTTAGAGAGAGATTCTGGTAACACTTTACATTGTGTTTCTAATTACTGCGTATTTACATAATAGTTACTTAGTAAATACATGTGGACTTAGACATAATTACAATGTGTATGGTTACAATGTACTTAATGTGGAAATATTTTGCACAGTATAACCCTAATCCTAACCCTTTTCTGATACAATTGTGCACTTACATCTACAGTGCAAAATGATTTACACATTAAGCACATTCTAACTATGCATAATAACACTGTAATTGTATATAAGTACACATGTATGTACGATGTAACTACTATGTAAATACAGAGTGATTCAAGACCCTTCATGCAAAGTGTTACAAGATTCTGTTATTCTGCGCACAGGGAGATAGCTCTTCTTCTTAGAAGCCGTGTCTGAAAAGGGGAATTCAAGTATTCAATTCAAGTATTCTTAATTTTCTTTATCTTTCTGGAGACTTTTCTGGATTTTAAAAGCATAATAATTAGGTGTGCTTGTTATGTTCAAGCAGTGTGTGAGTTTATCTTTTCTCGTAAATCACATGTGATGATGACACGTCAGGGCTAATCTCAGTTTCATCTCATTTTATTCCTCTGAGAGAAGTGTCCTTGATGTTTATAATCACATTTTACGATGTCTAATTAGAAACAATGGCAGCTAGACTGGTTTCTACCTGTGAGTCATAAAGTTCAAGTGTGTAATTAATGTCAGCCTGCACTCTATCAAAGCAAGGGGCTAGTACTGGGCTCGCTAATGCAGAGTGAGTTGAATGCAACTGCCTCTTAAGGGGCTGTCATGAAAGTACACTCAGGACTCACCAAAGTAACTTTTCCCAGTCTCTTTGGCACGGCTGCACGGTTGATTTATGTCTACCTAATCTAGCTTAGGTAGTTTAGTTTTTGCAAGTCTATAAAGTCAAGTTCACAAAAAGTCCCCACAGCACATAGAACCCAGAAGTCCATGAGTATACAGTACAAACACCAACGTAAACTCTTAATGGGCTTGTCTGGTAAATATTCTACAAGTCATTTTCTTTTGTTTTATTTTATATTTTTTTAATTTTAAGATTGACGGGGTTCAAATGCCTTCGTCATTGTAATTACAATTTTTTGACTGTGTATTTAAATATGTGTGTTCACTTAATTATGCGTACTGTATCATTTATTAATTCCAATTGTATTATGGGTGTTCTTTATCAGATGACATGTTCATTAAGTACACATGAAGTTCATGTTCTGTGCGTTATGATTGCTGCATGTTACACTAGTACATACAGCAGCTTGTTCCCGTTGCTCATGCATCGCTTTCTCCTGGGTGCTGAGATTGATGCAGTCCTTGCTAACAGATTTCAATTGCTGGTTTGATACACCTGCCTTTTGCAAGAACGACGGCGAGGTAAACATTTTACAAACTGCAATATTGCCAGCTGTGTTTCGATGCCCGTTCATTCATTGCTTTCAGAGCTTGTGTTGATTTAACAGGAAATCCTGTCCTCCTGCAAAGCCATATTCTTTATAACGTAACCTGATTTATGTTATAACCTCCTTGTCAAATTTGTAAACTAACTGTTGCTTGCGCTGCTGTGCTTCCCCAGTGCTAAGATCATGTTTGTTTAGCCATGTGGGCAGATGTTTGAACAGTATGTTTAAACACTGGATATATGTTGCAGACAAATGTAAAGTTTACAGAACCTTGTTTGACCAATCCTAAATATTTACCGCAGGCAGGAGATAATGTGTTCACCTGAACATCATGCGCATACCAGTGTAATTGTGTCATGGTACACACAGCAGAAACGCTCCCTGCTTCCCCTTGTTAGATAAACTTTGTAATTATCAGTTCTTGTCCTGAAATAAATATAGAAACACGCCTGTTTATTGTCACTGCTTAAGATGGTGTGTTGGGACATTCAATGTAAAAAGTTCAAATATGATAACTTCTACAGTACTATACCTTACTATGTAAGGAAATTGATTTTACATCACCAGTATTTGCACAGGTATGAAACACAGGTTCTGAAAAAGTATCAGTTGCAGAATGAAGCATGTGTTTCACATTGACTACTGCTGGATAAGAAGGTCCTTGTATGGCAATGTACGAACCCCTATCGCACAAGCCTGTTTTTCAAATGGAAGAATAATGTGGTGCTATGTTTCCATTCCTGCAGGAGTCAAGATGTCTTTGTTAAATGAGGAGGAGCAGGATGGAAAATGCAGCACAATGAAGCTTGTTAACACTTTACTGTACACTACCCTCTGAACTGAACCTCCCTGTCGAAGACCACATGCTGTTGAATACTCAGCTTCGGAGATAGCTGGTGCAGTGGTCTAATTCACTTGCTTTTCATGCATTTCACCTTTGTAGGATTGGGATCAAATCAAGTCAAATGAAATGAATTGGTTTGGTGGCCTCCAGTACCATTAGTCCATATCTCCAAACCAACACCAGATGTTTTAAAGAATCATTTGAAAAGTGAAGAAGCAATCTTACTGAGCAGCCAAATTTATATAGTTAGCCTGGACAAAAACAAAGACTTGAACACTCATGGCTAATTAATTGAACAACTTTACAGGCTTTAGGTAATAATAAAAAAAAGACAAGGATTACACATCAAAGTTGGAACTGCATATTGCATTTTTTGTTTTTGGTTATAAAGTGTGAATAATGTATTGTTTTGCTTTTATTTAATGAATTAGTTTCACTAGGATATTTACATTCCCTTTAAACTTTTTAAAATGATAAAAATGACACTGCACTGAAGTAGTTAGACTGCTGACATTACTCTGACCAAGAATAAACTAGAGTTTGTTACAGTACTTTGTTGTTGCACTTCTACACTGATTATATAATGCTAATAAGCCATTAGTGCATAGTGAATATAAAGGTGTACAATCCTCTTTATTGCAAATACCAACTAAGAACAACCAACAGCACTCTTCCTATTACTCTGCTGCTGCATGGTGCCCCATGCATTAGTGATATGAATGTGCCTTTGCAATATCCTCTATGAAATATATTATGTGGCAGATTAGGAGCTATCCTGTTTTCCACAGTATATTTCAGGAAGGATGCAGTTGCTTCTGAAAATACTTGTGTACTGCAGACTATAGAGCTTTTTATATTTTAAAAATCAGAAGAGAGATAAACTTGTGAATAACTCTCTGAGAAATAGGAAGTGTCAGAGAGCTGATCCTGGGATGCATGACGCAGAGGATTCCCCCATATCAGCGTTATCAATACAAGGAGACCTCAACTATGCTCTGTGCAAACCACACCTTTATTCAATTGGAGGATCTCCAACATCTGAATATTGTGTTCAGTTCTGGTCACCTCGCTATAAAAAAGATATTGCTGCTCTAGAAAGAGTCAAAAGAAGAGTGACCAGAATTATTCCGGGCTTAAAAGGCATGTCATATGCAGACAGGCTAAAATAATTTAATCTGTTCAGTCTTGAACAAAGAAGACTACGAGGCGACCTAATTCAAGCATTCAAAATTTTAAAAGGTATTGACAATGTCAACCCAAGGGACTTTTTCGATCTGAAAAAAGAAACAAGGACCAGGGGTCACAAATAGAGATTAGCCAAAGGGGCATTCAGAACAGAAAATAGGAGGCACTTTTTTACATAGAGAATTGTGAGGGTCTGGAATCAACTCCCCAGTAATGTTGTTGAAGCTGACACCCTGGGATCCTTCAAGAAGCTGCTTGATGAGATTCTGGGATCAATAAGCTCCTAACAACCAAACGAGCAAGATGGGCTTAATGGCCTCCTCTTGTTTGTAAACTTTCTTATGTTCTTATGTTCTTAAATAAACCTTCTACAGCATGGATTTCAAATGAAGTAAATCCTACTTATTGTTTTACTTTACCAATGGCTGATGGCACCTTTGTACCACAGGAACTCCCTTAATAAACAATAAACACTAAAAGTTTTCCTTTACCAATGGCTGATAGCACCTTTATACCACAGGAACGCCCTTAATAAACAATAAACACTAAAAGAATAGGATCTATTGTGAGAACTGCGGTATGTCAAGTAGACAGACATTGATGGCATTAGCCAAAACGATTGACTATGTTAGCCATAATGATATCTGGGAGTGAGGGTAGTCAGCTAACATGGTAACAAATACAAGTAAACAGTAGAGTCCAAAACATTGTTTTGCACACTGAATTAATCCTGTTGTTTGAAGTGTACTGTGAGTTCAGTTTTAAACAAGATTTGAATGATCCGCAATCATATATTTGGAATGCTCAGTTCAAGATGATGCTACCGTGGGTAGATTGATTTCTCTACAGAAACACATTGCTGATGAAACCTGGCAAGGGTTAAAAAGCGCAGTGTCGGTTTTCTTATCTGTGTCTGCTTCTGTAGCTTACTCTTGTGGTTGTTTTTCCTTCCTATACTAAAGCATAAGGATTTAATGCCATGTCATTTGTTGGCACTTTCCAGGAAAACAGCAATTGCTTCTGAATGCAACTATTGTCCGATATGTTAAACAGATCATATCTGAAATCAAAGCTGATGATAGAGGCTAAATGGTAGGGGCTAAATGGCTTTGCATTTTTCTCTTTACTTTAATCTTTGTCAGTTCAGCTAATCTGTAATGATGCTTTAAAGAATACAGTAGGCAATACGCTAATGGTTCCTTTTGATAAGAGGGCACTGCACACTTACTGCTACTTATTTTAAGTAAGTGTCTGATACAGGGTTTGATTATATTGCAATTCTCTTCATGCAAGTGGAAGACAATTTAATCTTATTACAGTAAAATTTGTAAGCAATGGAAGACACAGATCTTCAAATACATAACCAAACTACATGTGCAAAACATGGGAATGCAGGCTTGATGTAGTCTTTAGATACTTGTTACACAACTCTATTTCTATATCTTTGATGGATGAAATCGTATCTGTATCCATCCAGAGATGATAGACAAAGAGAAGGAGGTATGATACCTTTTATTTGACTATAAGTCTTTCCTATAGTCAACAATGGTCTGCTGGGTATCCAGTAGGAAACCAGTAAAGCTTGCTCTACTTCTCAGCTCTTGCTGGTCACCAGCACCCAGGCAGTCCGGCACCCAGGAACTTTCAGCAAGAATGTAAAGTAAAGAAGTACAGGTCCACTTTACTGTCAGCACAGATCAGCTGTGAAAAAACCAACTTAGTGAAGGAGCATGGGAACCACATGACAAACTTTAATAAGAGATCTCTGCAAAATGACATCGTCAGCTCTGCAGAGTTTGTGAATTACCCAAAATACAATGCGCCTACTACATTGCCATTGTCATTTTCCATCAATGTGTCTTCAATAACAAGTTTAATGGAATGATTGATATTGACAAAGAGATACAGTATGTAACCAATGCCTCAACAATGATGCACTGATAAGAGACACGGCTGCTTCTTCAGATATTGTACAGCATGTACTCGTAGCTTTCATTTCCCATCAATGCAGAGAAAGCTGTTGCATAATTTATCTTGTATTGATCAAGCTCCGGAATGTTTTCCATTCATTTATTGATTGCTCTGCATGTTTCATGATCTGGAGGAGTCAATCGGCTTGTTTGATTTATACCTATATGCCTTCTTGTCAGTTATTACTTAGGTGATAATAGCCCTTATCCTCACTAAATTCCACTGAACAAAAAAAACTAAAAGATGAACAAAGTATTTATTTTTAAAAATTATGTATTCGTTTATATGGTGTTACGTTCAATGGTGTTAGTGGTCACTTTAGAAATGGAGAATGCTCCTTAGACCTAGAAATACAGGTTCAGACAGTGACCATAAGAGGTGCCTGTAAGTATTGAAAACCTTGGTCCGTAATTGGGAAGAATATAAAACTGAACTAAATTGAAACCAAAAAACTCATTTCACTTGTGACTCTAGTGTTACTATATCACTTCATGTACACTAGGACAGTTTAAGACAGTTCTTAGTGAATGTTTAGCAATGATAGACAACCTGTTACATCTGTATTGTTTAATATACATTTTGCAATTAGTTAGTCGTCAAAATTAGCTTCAATACTGTCGTTTACAATGACAGCTGAACAATATCATGTAGACTATGTACACAGTGGCCATTTTATTATGCATATGAAATTTCCTTTTAAAATCACTGTGGTTACAAATTAATGACATTAATATACCCAATGCCAAAAATCATAAATATGTATTGTCTTTGCATGGGAAATGCTACCAAACACCATAACCCACATAGCTGAGCAATGATTTTCATCTACAGTAGGTCTGTTTTCAATATATTTCAAGGGTCTTTTAATAACTAACAAACAAAACAACGTCCAATCTGATTCTCATTTTCAGACATGCCTAGTAGTTCCAAAATATGCAATTCAAAATAACCTTGAGGTCACTGCATCCTATTTACGTCTGGCTTGAACTTAATCAACACATGCAGCAGCACTAACCTTGCACTTGAGCCCTCATTGATTAGCATTTGAACGTTACTGTGCACGTGGTTCAGAGTCAGTGACCTGTTATAGACCTTACACCCAAGCGTGTCCCAGTAGATATGTTGTTCTCCTGAGCTCTTAGTGCATTGAAACGATTTCCATCTCCTATAGACTGTGTTGCGTGCTTAATCTTTATAGATATGATACCGAAATACTGACCAGGCAGTCTGAAATGGAAAAATGATATACCAATGTAGCAGAAAAGAAAAGCGCCCTTTAATTAATTAATGATAGAGCTTTGAACACAGGTCATGTCCTGTTCAAGGTCATAGGTCAGTCCTTCCTAAGTGCATTTGCAGAGCTGCTCAGTAATAATCTCCACATGGCACAAGAAAGAACGCAGCATGAAAACTGCCTTGTGTCTCTAACAGCCCTAGAGACCACTGGAACCATCAAAAAGGCTTTAACACAATAGTTCATAAGTACTTGAGGTAATGTTGTAATCATTTTTGTTTTTATTAACTTTTGGGCAAAATTACTTTTGGAGACAAACATTTTTTTTTATTTCAGTTTTAGCTTTACTTTTTAATTACGATTTCAGAAAAAAATAAATGGTTAAGAGTTACTTTACAAAAAAAAAAATAGCTTGTGTTTTCCATTTCTAACCCCTCTCATCCCCTCCCATGAAAAAGGCTGCCCTCAAACAGGTTATTTGCCATATTGGTAAATGATTTCTGGTAATTCCGGATGGAGAGGTTATTATTGCAATTACAAGCCCTATTCATAGAACTTTCAGGACTGTTTTTTGAAGAAGGTTAAGCAGTGTTTTGAACAATGGGAATAAACTAACAGGTTTCATGATCCGCAAACTTTTAGTATCTAATACTAATGAAACGTCATATATTTCATATATATATGATATATATATATCTATATTATATTATCGATATATATATAGATATATAATATATATTTTATATATATTATATATAGATCCGTGCACGTGGAATAGATGTACATGGTTATACTACTCACTGCATCACAAGAAAGAGTCGCTTCCCTCTTTATTTTGATGCAAAATAAGTTGAAGTCTTGACCCTAAATGACTCGTCTAAAGGCCAAACTTGGCTATCATCTGCAATAATCAATATGCAATACACTCCCCACCTCCTGGGGAATGTCTGAAATGAGACTGATGAAAAACGAACCTGCTGAAAGGCTAGCAATGCAAGATACAGCTGCCTCGTTTCAGCAGACCTTTCCACTCAGAGTGCCCAGCTGTCAACCCGAATTTAACAACTCATTCACACTTTGAGGCAAAGTGGTACAATATCACACTTTGAGGCAAAGTGGTACATATACTGAACATATATGTATATAATATATATATATATATATATATATATTATATTATATAATATATATATATATAATATATATATAGATAGGATACACACACACACACACACACACACACACACACACACACACACATATATAATATATAATGTTCAAACAAAATAAATAAACTCATTGAAAAGCAAAAAACTAAAATCTCTTTACTCCAAATGCTATGGGCTCACAGGGACAACATTAGCATAATTAGTTTTTCACTGTCCTATGTGACATGTATATCTTTTTTAAATAAAGGTTTACCTGGGTTGTTCTCATTCTTGTTTGGGGTTGGGGGTGTCCTCCTACATTATGATTGAGCCATAAAACTGGGAAAAAACATAAAGGTCATATAGGAAGGCTGTGTTTTGTTTAATTGAATCTACTCCGTAGTTCAGCAATTTTCCCTCTCTATTTGACATGCACTCCCAGCAAGGGCCCTGTGAAAGCTCTCATTATATCTGCCCTCTTGACCAAAGGTGCTGCATCACCTGCTTGCTGGTCTACAGCAGGGGTTTCTCGAACAGTTGCACCAGCGATGTGTGCTCCTAGGTCACCTGCAACAGGTGCTCTCTATTTACAGCAGGTCTAAGTGAAAGCACTACTGCTGTGGTTCCAAATCGGTTCTCAAAACTACTGCTATTTTAGAAGTGAAAGTGGGGCTTGATCATTAACAAGGCAGGTCACATTTCAAATCACTGCAGCAAATTAATCATATGCATGCACCCTCTCTCGTAGCTGTTCATTTAAATAGTTTACATACCGGAATCCACAGCAAGTAAATAGCACACAATAAACAAGACATGAAGTTAATATTTGCTCCATGGTTCAGAAGGGACTGCACACTATTCCCACTGGCTCTTGTGATGAACTGTGTTCCATAGTTCAGAAGGGACTGCACACTATTCCCACTGGCTCTTGTGATGAACTGTGTTCCATAGTTCAGAAGGGACTGCACACTATTCCCACTGGCTCTTGTGATGAACTGTGTTCCATAGTTCAGAAGGGACTGCACACTATTCCCACTGACTCTTGTGATGAACTGTGTTCCATAGTTCAGAAGGGACTGCACACTATCCCAACTGGCTCTTGTGATGAACTGTGTTCCATAGTTCAGAAGGAAATGCA
Organism: Polyodon spathula; assembly: GCF_017654505.1. Taxonomy (NCBI): domain Eukaryota; kingdom Metazoa; phylum Chordata; class Actinopteri; order Acipenseriformes; family Polyodontidae; genus Polyodon; species Polyodon spathula. The sequence continues at coordinate 2,548,414 of NC_054547.1, read as the reverse complement.
CACTATCCCAACTGGCTCTTGTGATGAACTGTGTTCCATAGTTCAGAAGGGACTGCACACTATTCCCGTTGCCTACTCTGTGGTATGTTGTTTCTGTTCAGTATGCTTTTAGCAATCTCTACCATAACTGAGACACATTAATAATATAAGCATGCACCAGTAAACTACTGCTGGAACATGAGATGAAAATACAACATGATGTTATTGGGCATGTTAACAAGGTCAACAGAAAAACAACCTACATGCAACTGTACATATTTTCCCCTAATAGGTCAATGTTAGGTAAAGCAGGGGGTTGTATAAGTAGCAAAGCAAGCCAATTACTTGTATAGCAAAAAGTTTTGTAGCAGGGTGTAATTCAACCCGACTGGCGCTTGGCCCTACTGCTTAACACTGGCAGCTGTTTCCACTTTTTATTAGATCCTTGGTGAAATAAATAAAAGCAGCCTTGACCTTTACCTTTCAACTTTGACAGAACATTAGAGGTTAGTTTGTTTGCAAAGGAGGGGGCCCTGAATTACCACAACACTTCATGTGAATAATTAGCACCCTCTCAAAGAGACATGGGAAGGGTCTCCCGGGAGCTTACCTCCCAGCATCATGCTTGAAACGAGAGGGGAACGGGACACAACTGTGTGCAAGAGAAGCTCTGATCCCTGTGGACCAGGCTTGAGTATATGGAGAAGCTCTGATCCCTGTGGACCGGGCTTGAGTATATGGAGAAGCTCTGATCCCTGTGGACCGGGCTTGAGTATATGGAGAAGCTCTGATCCCTGTGGACCAGGCTTGAGTATATGGAGAAGCTCTGATCCCTGTGGACCAGGCTTGAGTATATGTTGTTACCATTACCTGTCATGTAACTTTGACCAAGACTGGTACCAAAGTGTTAAATGGAGAAAAGCAAACAATCCCCCATCCATACAAGAACATGTGCTAGCTGAAATGTTTAGCCTATTGGCTGTTATTGTGTTATTTAAATTGATAGTGGTTAAAGCATCAACATTTATTTGTGTTTAATTTGTTTAAATGTGTCAGCCATATTAAATCACTATATAACAGGGGTTTACAGAACATGGGATATGTATGTTATTGTTTATGTTTAGGATAGCTGCTTCCAGGCTATTGAAGTTAATATGTATCTTATAAGTGACAAATACCCCACAGTCCTATTCTCTTTTATAAGATAAGAATTTTAGCTATTAAGTTACCAAGCAACATGAGTAGGACACATTTTATAGACTAAATAGCATAAATATATACCTATAGTGTGCCTGTGGTTTGTTTGGTCAGTGATGTTGATGCTCTGTGGGCCCAGATTTTCCACTTTGCCTAACCAAGTTGAAAATGCCCCTTGACTCAGGGTACATCACAGTTTAAGGAGCATGCATGACAATACATGTCATTTCAGACTGAAAGAGAGTATATGAAACAGATGCAATTACAGAAGATGTGATTATAGCATAATGACTAAATGTAATAAGACAGAGAATAGGGAGGTACAGTATGTTTCAGAGATAACAAAAGTCTGTTATTTGTGATCTGGAGCTGGACTCAAATTCCTGAATGATAGCTGCACCTAAAGGATTTCACAGTGTAACAGGTTTCAGTTCCTTTTCTGTAGGGGCTTGGCGAGAGAGAGGGCATCGGGGATCTGTTTCTGTTAGGTTTGTTTGTTCCATTCAGCAGCAAAACAGCATCTAATACATTAAATCAATAATGCATTCTGGATTGGACCTATGGTTTATTGACTTTAAATGGTTTGCATATGAGAATGATTAAATAACACGTTCGGTTAGAACAAGCAAATGCAAAAATACTGCTCTGTTTACAATGATCATATTTTTCTGGCACTGAAATGCTTGACCCAGAGCAATCACAACTGCTGGCTGAAATTAAAAGCAGCCTGTGGAAATCATTTACTGTATCTCCTCTGACATCCATAACTGTAAGGATATTTTATCCTCCCCTGTGTCTCGGCCCTAGGGATTATTAGGAAAAAGCATGTGTGATAAACATCTGCCTTATTCTTCCAAGGAAAAATTGTTATGTGTCAAAGAAGCAACACATAGTATACAGTCGAACAGTCTTTACATTTTGGGTCGGTGCTATCTCATTTTTTAAAATAATGTAGCAATGCTTTCTTTTAGTCTATGTCACAGCAGGTTGGTGGTACGGTTATAGTTTCTAGTACATTCTCCAGATCTGTCTTGTATAAGATGGGTACTATGCCTATTACGGGGATACTGATGTGTTGCTATTCATGTTTGGATTCAGTTCAGACAATCAGTGAGTGTGTTAAAGCTTGACTCTCATTTATACTCTCTGATTGTAACATTGTAAAAAAGACTCATTCAATTATTACAGAAAGAAATAGCTGAATATTTAGTATTCGCTAGCACTCATAGTATTGTTTCTGGAACAAACATATTTTTTAATACAGTATATGGTAGAAAAGTATGAACCTTATATTTTTCATATATAGAAATTGGCCCCCTTTTTATATATTTAAAATATATGGGATATATTTAAAATATATTTTAGTCTGTAATCCATAAATTGACCTTTCCAGAATATACAGTCTGCTCCCAGGAAGAACATATGGGTGGAACTGTCTATATTAATCAGATTCAAATTTGTGTTCGGGATTAGCACTAACCCTTCAAGGTAATATTACATTTTACTGCTGTTCTCATTATTATACCTTTATAATACCTCCTAAGGGGTACTTTCTGACTTCTGCTCAGCTGGGTGCTTACCAGACAAGCTGTGCATTAGTTGAATAATGATGTGTGATTATACTGCGAAGTTGGCTGTAAAGCAGATAAGGTCTACTTCTGCATTTCTTAATCAAACACCATTCAATCAGTCTCACTACAAAGGCATGCGTTTGAAATGGGTTCAGGCTGGGGAGGGAGAGTGGACTCCACAGTAGCCTTCATGAATAGCACAAGGGTGAAAGGCATGAACCTGAAAGAAGAGCTTCTTAGAAGAGATTTTCTCTTCCATAAAGCCCTAATCTTCCCCCTCGCCACAGTGACGCCAATTATCAATAACAGGCAGGATCCATGCAACTGTCCAATTAAAAGAGAGTCATGTGTAGAGTTAGCTAAGCCATTCTCTAGTCTAGTGCCTTTCAGGGATTTAGTTTTCCATGTAAAAAAAAAAAATACAAAAAACAAAAGACTGTGCAGTATGCGCATCACCCCTCAGCAACATTTTGGTTGCCCTTTTTATTATCATTCTGCAATTTTCTGATACTCAGCAACAGTGGTTCAATTCTTGCTTTGCGCTCTATCACATTGCACCAATGGATCAAGCTGACACAGGATTTCCGGTTGAATTGATTGCGATACCTGTCTTTCTGTTTTCAGTAATCTTAGTTTTTCAAGAGGGGGTGATTATCAGAATACTAAGTGGGGTATACAATTAAATATGCATCAAAGGTGACACAACCAGCACCCCAAATTTCAACAGCACAAGTTTAAATGTTTTGGTTGGTCAAGGCATGTTCCTTCATCTCCATAACTTTACCCAAGCATGAGCTGCTAGTCCAAGGTTTTTTAAATACTGAGAACCTGGATGTCACCAAGTACAGACCATGGTTACCAGAGATAAGCTCTGAGAGTCAGCATAAAACTTTTGAAGACATTTGAAAAATATAGCTAAACTTAGATCTATTATTTCTGTATCTGACACTGAGAAGCTAACGCATGCCTTTGTTTCATTGAAAATCAACTATTGTAATGCACTATTGTAATGCACTATTGTAATGCACTTTTTTCTGGGATTTAGTGTTAGGGATAAGGTTAGTATTTAGTGTCTTTCTTGCAGCTTATTCAGAATGCTGCTGCAAGAATTCTAACTAAAACCAGAAAAGGTGAACTTATTCCTGTCTTGGCCTCCTTACATTGGCTTCCTGTGCAGTTTCGAACTGATTTTAAGATTTTATTTTTTAACTTATAAAGCCCTTAATGGATTAGTACCCAATTATTTTCAAGAGCTGTCGATCCCATACATTCCTAAGCAGAATCTTAGATCTAGTATGGGAGGAAGGGCCTTTTCTTATAAGGCTCCTACATTATGGAATGCTCTGCCTTTTTTGTGAGAGTTGCTGTTTTTAAGTCAAGATTGAAGACTTATTTATATACACATTTCTTTTTATTATTGCTTTTTTTAAATATAAATATGATTGGAAATAAATTTACTTTTATTTGAAATAGTCTTTTTATTTTATTTTTATGCTATTTTAATGTTTTATTATGCTGTGTGTGTGTTTTGTTTTCTGTAAAGCACTTTGGGGTTGATGATGTAAGGTGCTATATAAATTAAATAAATAAAATAAATAAAATCAGTGGATTACATCCCTGATGCTGTTCCTCTACTTGTCCACTTTCCTTCCAGGTAAAGCAAGTAAAGGTGAAGCTTACAACAAAGGCTTAGCAGTTCAATGACAGCCTACAATAAGGAAACCAGGACACATTGCTCAGTTTAGGATAATGCATCCTTTCTAGAGCTTCGTTGTGGGGTCAGCGGAATTGGTTTACACTTAAGGAGTTAGATTCCTAAAGTGGGTGTCAAAGATGAGAAGGAGTAACTGTAATTTGAGCTTCACTTGGATAAATGGTTTACAAAACTCTGTTCACTGATTTAAAACACAAAGGCTTCAAGTCATTCTCCTCATCACCAGGATCAGTAATGTATACTTCATGCTGGCATGTTTAAGACAAAAGAGCTTAAACTGTGAGTAGTAAATTGTTGGCAAGCACATGTGATAAAATTTATTTGACAACTGATCTGTTACATTTTTTTCTCAACACGCTTTTTGTTTGTTTTATGTTGGTCATTTATTGGAATGACTCACGTGCATATATATATATATATTATATATATATATATATATACACACATACACATACAATTCATACATACTAAACAACACTTACGGGAAAAAAAAATCTTATTTTAGGACAATCTCATCCAATTAACTCCCTCCTCTTAACCTATTATATTTATTATTATTATTATTATTAGGCAGCCCCTAGAATTTCTTTCCCTCTTAATGCCCCTGTTGGTTAATCGCAGTATATTTCTTTAATTGTGTAATTATGTGTTATTATCTGGTGTAAACCCTTTTGCAGCCTTGCACTCAATCTGCAGACTGCAGAGAGGTCAAACGCATTTCATCTACAGGGGGAGTTCCAGGGACACATTTAATAAAAGCACATGTTCATCTGCTCCGTCTGCTCCTTGCCTAGAACTCCATCAAATCTCGTCTAACAGTAAATATTAAGTTTGTTTGTTTTTACTCTTTTGAGAACAAAGTGTGGACCCTCCCTTGGGGATACTCATAACAACAACAAAACATAAAAGCAAACCGGGGGGGGGGGGGGGGGGGGGGGGGGGGGGGGGGGGCATTAAAAACTCAGGAGGTAAATGCCTGCAGGCAGCTCTGTATTATTTATTGCATACTCGTTGCTCGCAAACTAAAGCATGTGGCACCTGTGTCAATCAGACACAGAATGCAACTATACATGGGCTGTGGGATTTCGGATCTGAGAAAATGTTTAGTGGAGTCCTGGCACCTGCTCCCTTCAAATTATACCATACAAGAAAGGAAACTCATTATTTAAACTACAGAGGGCTTTTATATGTGTCACTGTTAACAGTTAGCTTACTACTAATTTACACATCTGGAATCTACAAGGTTTAGCTAGTACAGAATGATCACTTGTCTGTTAAAAAAAAAAAAAAAAAGTGTAACATTCACGCTATGTAGATTATAACAGAATACATTTTTAACCCTAATTTTTCCCACCCTCCTCCAACCTCCCAAAGGGGTTTACCGTTTGGAATATAAAGTACAAAATGGTTCATTTGGTGGGAGCACAACCTCACACCATAGGTGTTTTAATGAAGACTGGCTTTAGTAATTCAATACTAAACACACATGGATGCAGGGTTATTGACGGGCTATCGATTACAAAATCAAATAGATTAATTAGCAATGATACACCTTGCCGTGCTTGACAAGCTGGATAGATAATAAACTACAGTTAAGTGGTTGGGTGGGGCTCTGTGAGTGAGGCTAAAGCCTGAGGGGAGGACCCTCCGACCCTCTGACCCCCTCCTCACCACACCAGGGGAGGGGTGGTTGGGACTCTTTGGGTGAGTCTCTAAAGGTTGAATTTATTTGAGTTGTGGTGTGACTGATTGGATGATTGATGGGTTGATTGATTGACTGACTGATGAATGTGGAGTAAATTACCTCTTCTCTCAAATCCAGTCCTTGTGTCTAATTCATAGTTTTGGACATTTCCAAGTCCCTGTTAAAAGAAAGATGATGAAATGACAAATGACTGAGCTTATTTTACTGGTGCAGATAGATAGTAAAGAGTGTACGGTTACACAACCCATGTGGTGAATCTGCTTATTAAGTGCACATTTTCACCTGTGTTTAATATACAACATGTATGGTATAAACTGTATCAGTGTAATACAGTATGCTTTTGGTTGTGGACTAGTGGCCAGACTGGCCTCAGAAGTAAGGAGGGTAGAGGGACACATTGTCTCTTGGTCCTGGGTTCGAATCCCCCTGGATTAAATAATTTTAAATAGATGCCCAAACCTCTTCCATCTTGGGATAAGGCAAAGCGTACTATTCTTATTAAGCCTCAGACATAGATCACGTGGTGTTTGTTCAAAAGCATTGTAGTGGCTCAGAATTTGAGATGATTAGAATGGAGACGATTCAAGTCGACACAATGGAATGTTTAGTCAAAGATGCCTGCAATGACACATTGCTTCTATGCTTTTTCTAACACTGTAAACCGCATTTCCAATACTTATGCCTTTTTTTCCCAGTCAGGCTTGAAATAAACCAAATAAAGATTCAATTGAAACACCACAGATAACATAATTTTAATTAAAACTTCACAGAGAGCACAAAACTGTTATTTTTTCACATACGAAATAAGGAGTGGTGAACGGGGTTCCCGTGGCAACTGTGGTTACTTTATCTAATGAGTGGCATTAATATAAATGACATGGATAAAAAGACCAGTTGATTTTGACTCAATAAGAACCACATGACAAAAAAATAAATAAAATAAAACTCAATATGTGAAGGTACAGCAGAGAGCTCTTGAAAGAGCAACTGATAACAGGAATCCACGGATTGAAGGGAATCATTTCTGTACCCACAGATGATTTTTACAGACAAACTATTAGCCAAGTGAAACATTTAGTTTTTTTGGTCAATCAATTTTCAGAAGTTGAAATATTTTTTAAATGATTCTTTTTACTAAAAAACTCATATTTTCACACTTGTAATTGTAAATTTGCAGGTTTTCCCCCAAAATTTTGGAACAGTCCAGTTAGTCTATCTATTTACACATTCCTCAGAGGAATTTTATTAAATAACTAATAAACAATCATTCAATGTAATAATTATTGTTTTGGGTAAATACTATACTATATTGATATATTTTTGTGTAATTGTTGTGGAGGTTGTATAATTGTGATAATAAGATATTCATAGGATTCATAGGATTCATTTGTCATTTGTCATTTTTGTTTATTGTCAGGGAAAAAAACAACTAAGAAACTAATTTTGCCCATTAGCTATATGGTTATATATTCCAAACGATGTCTTCAGTATCATTTCATGCTTCTTTTGCGTATCCTGTAAACAGCTCAAATAAAATAACAGCACAGACAAGAACTGCAACAAAATACAGTAAACTGCACCATGAACAGAACCATGGGGGTGAACACAAAATAAGTAGCCTTGGCTGTTCTGAACACCATTTTCATTTAGTTTTTTATTTCAGGGGTTTTGTCTGTGTTTAAAACCTGAAACCTCAAGCCCACTGGGTAGGCCAGTAATCTGTTTTTCTGAATGCATAATAAAGCACGTTCATGGGAGGTTTGCATTGTGCCGAGTGATGGGTTGTTTGACTGGAAAGCGCTCTCCTCCACTCAATTTACAAAAGAAAAAAAAAATCTGCAGTAAAATGTCCACAGACTGTAAACCAGCTAACCACTAAATCCAGTGGAATTCAGTGAGTGTGGGACAGCTGCTCCCCTGAATTACCCACAGAATGATGGAATTCATTCTATCAATTTGCACTCAAAATCCTAAACATGGATGGAATGTTTTCTGAATCACAATGATTAAGCCCACAAATGACTGAATCGGCTGGGTAGAATGGATCTTTTGTGACTGGATTATGGAAATATCTCAGGACGCTGCTTGTCTAATTGCTTTACAAGAAGTCTTTTTGTGACAAATATACATACCAGCACCCCACACTCTCACAGTGACTTCATGAGATTCTTTGTGTTTTAGTAGTTATGCACAGAAAAAGCAGCTATTTTAGTGCAGACAATGACAATGATATGAAGCCATTTCATACAAAATGTTGTGGGCAACTACAGCTTTTACTAATAGTCAAGCACAAAATGCTTTTAGAGAAATAGGGACTCTTGTGCACTAATAGTGTCCGTCTGCCAGTCTCTACATGGTCAACATGTTAGTGGCCTTGATTTGGCACTAATCTTCACCAAGCTTTCATCGTACACTCCTGGCTTCCTAGAGCCATATCAGATTGCATTTGTCTTTAACCAAATTAACTCTCAATTAATTTATTGCACAATTACTGTGTGAGGACCCTTTGTATGTACGTGCACTGTTGGTGCTCTCTACACCAAATTGTATTTATGATTATGCTTTCTGGCCATGACTTGAAACAAACTTAAAAGAAATCCATTCCCTTGCCTGTTAAATATGACAGGGGATTGTGATAACTCCATATATGCATTTCTGGTAATAGATTCAAAACACATTGTAAAGACTTTCTGCTTAGCCATTAATGAAGGTTAATGGAAATACAGCCTAATACGTTGTGAGGAAAGTTTCATTAGGCTGAACACAATGAAAGCATAACATAAAAACACACACACAAATGAAATGTCTGAAATGTCTGAATCGTGTATGTGACCCACTATGAAACTATGCAATTAACTGTGAAATTCCTGATATAACTAAATTACACACTTATCTTACTGGGCTTCATGCTGTCATCATTTTCTCCATACAGCAAATGTCCACGACAGACAGACACCTCTCTGTTTTATAAAGTTATAGTATGTATGAGTGTATTGTATTCTATTGATCTTAACAACGGCAGATCTAAATGGGGCCTTTTGTGTAGCAAAGCTTATAAAACAAAAATGTTCAACAGTGTAATTAAGTATCTTTGTGTCTGTGCTGAGAGCCATCAACTAATGCGTTTGAATGTTCATCCTTCTAATAAAATGTAAAATGAATGCAGGAAACATCATTTTGTTGCCTTCACCCACTTAATGTAGTTTTACTACAAGGCAGATAATTTGGTGGTGCTAGCAATATTGAGAGCCAACATGCAAACCACATGTGGAATACTTTTTCGATGGAGAGATGGGCATTTTGCTGAACACAAACTCTGGTCTGTTCCTAGAACAACAACAATAAAACACTCTCTGCCTTTCATCCACATCTGGCTGCCACTGAAACACTGACCCATGGCGTCCCGGGATTCATACACCGCTGCCAAAAGAACCACAGGCAGGAGCTGGCCCGTCTTTGTTTATCATAGAGTCGGGGCTTTCACTGTGGAATGCCTGATGAGTGAAGGGATGCTCGTTGGTGAACACATGACTCAAGCTATATTGTACTGTATGTTATCCACAATGTCCCAGAAGAAAAAAATGAACCTTATTGACAAATAAAGATGTAAAAGTAGGACTGGCCAACGGTCAGTGTAAATGTGCAACAGGGAAGAGGCTGGGTGCAAACCATCAATCCCAAGACCCGTAAGTCTTAACAGTGGCACTGGAACGATTTTTAAAGTGGGGGTGCTGAAAGCCATTGAACAAAACTGTAACCCCTGTATATGTTAGAAGCCATGCAAAGCCAAGGGGGTCCAGCCGCACCCCCAGCACCCCTAGTTCCAGCACCCTTGCATCTTTAACCACAATGCCAAAGAGCCAGGTTCTTCTTAGATTGTTTAACTTCATCTCATCCCACCAACAGGGGACTGGACAGAATCTGTAACTGCTGTGTATTACACAACACTGTCCTTTACAGATGATCTGAAGATCATGCTATGCTATATTGGTCTTTAGTGTTTTCAGTGTCTCTGCAGCATCAAAGGGATGCTGTTTTTTGAGGTAAACAGTCATTTTCTGTTCTCTGGGTCCATTTAAATTGGGTTGTAAAAAGTGTGAACGGCAAATTTCTTAGACCACTAACAAGAACTTGAAGACGACTTCACTTTCACTATTTTTCACCTATGGCATCATTGGGATTTTCTGGTTGCAGGGGCTCCAGGAGTTGAGTCCAAGAAATTTGTCATCCCATAACTTCTATGACATCATCTGTCTGCTAATTTACTGCAGCAGAAACACCTAGTAAACAGATTTTGACTGTTTTGAAGATTATAAATATGTCTCTGCTATCTACTCCCACATCAGGTCAATCGCACTGGAAAGCTATTCAATGTCTAAAACAAGCTTTCCTGATTGAAGGTTACAGTAAGTATAACTAACTAACAGTCTGCCTAGGCTGTTAATGCCCAACATGGACAAAAAGTAGATGACTCAATGATAGTCCAAAAGACATTTTACTTAAAGAATTACAGTATGAATGAAACAACATATTTTGCAAGACCATCAATTGTCTAAAAAGGGCATTTTAATCACCAGGAGAACAAAACCCTTTGGTAAAGCATCCATTGCAAAGCAGACCCCTGTGTAGTGTGACTCATTGCTTTTCTAGTAATATTATCATTTTCCTGGAAGGACCTGGTGTGATCTTGAAGCAATAAACTTTAGGATATTTAAGAAGGATTCTAAGTCCCTGGGGAAATTCTTCCCTCCAGCTGGTAAAAGTTGGCGTGCTGCTTTGTAACCAAGTCAGCTTGCAACACTCTATATAATGCTTAAAGTCAATTCTGAATCAGTACAGTTCAAAGGAGAGAAACATTTGTTTATGGGAGTAGCATTACCAGTGCCCTGTCCCCCACAAGGCAGGAGGGGTTCCCAAACTTTGTTTTACCTGAAGCCCACCTGTTCAGCTGCATTAGACACTGCAACCACTATTTGTACTTCTTAAGAACAATGACCAATTAAAAACTATTTGTAATTCTGTAAGTAAACTTAATTTAAATTGCTCTTTTTTATTTGAATCTTATTTTTTCTTCATTAGTATTTTATTGTCGCTTTTTGTTATACATAAAATATAACAGAATGTCTTTGTTCCTGCAAACCATTCAGGAATGAATCCACACGAGGGCCGCGATCCACTCAGGACTGCATCATAGCCCACACCAGGGCCTCAACCCACTCGGGACTGCATCACATCCCACACCAGGGCCTCAACCCACTCGGGACTGCATCACAGCCTACACCAGGGCCTCAACCCACTCGGGACTGCATCACAGCCTACACCAGGGCCTCAACCCACTCGGGACTGCATCACAGCCCTGCATCACAGCCCACTCCAGGGCCGTGATCCACTCGGGACTGCATCACAGCACTGCATCACAGCCCACACCAGGGCCTCAACCCACTCGGGACCGCATCACAGCCCACACCAGGACCGTGATCCACTCGGGACTGCATCACAGCCCTACATCACAGCCTACACCAGGACCGTGATCCACTCGGGACTGCATCACAGCACTGCATCACAGCCCACACCAGGGCCTCAACCCAATCGGGACCGCATCACAGCCCACACCAGGACCGTGATCCACTCGGGACTGCATCACAGCCCTACATCACAGCCTACACCAGGACCGTGATCCACTCGGGACTGCATCACAGCCCTGCATCACAGCCCACACCAGGGCCGCGACCCACTCGGGACTGCATTACAGCCCTGCATCACAGCCCACACCAGGGCTATGATCCACTCGGGACTGCATCACAGCCCACACCAGGGCCGCGACCCACTCGGGACTGCATCACAGCCCTGCATCACAGCCTACACCAGGGCTATGATCCACTCGGGACTGCATCACAGCCCACACCAGGGTCGCGACCCACTCGGGACTGCATCACAGCCCTGCATCACATCTCACATCAGGGCCATGATCCACTCGGGACTGCATCACAGCCCACACCAGGGCCACGATCCACTCGGGACTGTATCACAGCCCTGCATCACAGCCCACACCAGGGCCATGATCCACTCGGGACTGCATCACAGCCCACACCAGGGCCGCGACCCACTCGGGACTGCATCACAGCCCTGCATCACAGCCCACACCAGGGCCATGATCCACTCGGGACTGCATCACAGCCCACACCAGGGCCCCGACCCACTCGGGACTGCATCACAGCCCTGCATCACAGCCTACACCAGGGCCGCGACCCAGTTGGGACTGCATCACAGCCCACACCAGGGTCTCCATCCACAGTTTGGGAACCCCTGTTTAAGGGATTCTCTAGTAGCTGTAAAACACAAATGAAAATGGAGAGTGGGCAACCACCAGGGAACTGGATATGTTACTCCAGTCATCCCCCCAGAAAATGATGTTGTAAATAATCTGCTGCTTCAGTACAGAGTATCTGTTTCATAGACTTTTTCACAAAGCCAGTCGCACTGTCACAATTGGTTTCTCCTAGATTTCAGAAGTCTACAACTGACCCCTTTGTCCACCGGTGTCCCTGTAAAGATAACTAAAAGCCCCTGTTGTTATTTTAAAATTTTAAATAATTGACATAAATTTAGGCAACTTGAATCGTTAGTCACGCAAAGATACTTTCTGCCCCCTGTGCTGGAGAAGAGTCTAATTCTGGGAAAATTCACGAGCACAAAATGTGTTTTGTTATCAGCATTCACTCCATTGTAGGGAGCGTGAAATTGACTGTGAAGTACAGACGCACTTGTAGAATGGATTCCATATTGATAATTCAGCAGGGGCTAATGCGTTTTGCCTATATGCCAAATACAATTCAACTGAATAATCCTGTTGTGTCTTTGGCATTAAAAAAAATTGTGTACTGGGGTTTAGGCACAGCTGTTTTTTAACAGTTGTCTCCAATGTCTTTATTATGCTTCATTTGTATATTTTATATTGAATTATTGAATTTGTTTTGTTTTGTTTGAAAGACCATTAATCAGCCTCCGCTGGGACGATGAGATAACCTCATCGCTTGAGACATTCCTCCGGCCATCTGGCCTTAGAGCAGCTGCCAGAGTTCTGCTTCCAGAATGAAGCCTCAGCTCTCTCAACCTGCTGTATCACACACAATGCAGATGTGCGCAGGCACATGCAGATTGAAGAGTAAGTTACAGGGTCCTGTCCCAACTAGACGACCTGGACAAATATGTAGAGAGCAAGAAGATCCACTACTATTGCAGTAATGTCTGGATTTATTTTAACTGTTAACAGCTAGCTTACCAATATGTTAACAAATGTTGCTCTTTTTTTTGCAAGAGTTTGTTTTAGTTAATATATTGTTACCTTTTTTATATAAACTAATATATATTTAAAAAAAAAAAATGTTCAGCACCATCAGACCCCTACTTTTTGTCAATTGTCTGCAGGATCATTAGAACTCATGCATACACACATTAATCAATCAGGCAGATCACACAGCAACAGTAAATTAACGATCAAGAGCAGGTGCATTTTCTTTTGAAGAGATCTTTTACAAAAAGGATAGCCACTGGATTTTTGAGTGACCAGACTGTTTTGCTTACAATGTATTGAAACTATTCCACATCTTGTCTTTACACCAAACTTTATTTACCTACTTAATTAAATACCAAACCCTCTTTTGTTATCCTAAACCTACTGAAACCACTGCTAAGGTCCAGCAGGACTAAAATCTTAATAATCAGCAACTTTAACAAGGGTTAGGACAACCATCTCTGTAGCTTACCAAAGAGTCCATTCAGAACAACGCTCTACTTTATGAAGCTTCAAAACTCATAAATTTGCTTTGGGGTGCAGGAACCAATTCAGTTAAATATGGCATTATTCCTGTGCAATGTTCAGAAGCTGGAGAGGTATCTTCATGTTTTAGAAAGATTAATCACACCCTGATTAAACAGCAGAGGAACATTTTGGAATGTTACATTTAATGATGTAATTATAGAACAGAACAGCTCCGTCAGTCAGGGGTCTCTGAGCCAAACACATTAAACACATGCTTTAACTTAGCTATGGACTGTGAGTCTGAAAGGGATACACCATACTAAGCTGAAAAGACAGATTGGACACCCGTAGAGACAAGAAGGAGAAAGATCAATCCTTAACTAAAAACTCCAGACAAGCAAAGGAAATACTAAGATGACTTGTCAGCTTCTTTATATTGTATATATGAACCAAGGCATCACATTATCAAGAAACCCACACTTAGACTTTATTATCTTTAGCAAAGAATGGACACAAAATGCAGTGCAGAATTGGCAGTCATTTAAGTCGGCGATTAAACGGTCAGTAGAAATGAGCTCAAGTGAAAAAGGCATGCAGTTTGCAGAATATCCGCTGAACGTAAAAACTCATTACAGTTACTAAACTGCATCTTGTAAAGCACTTTGTGGTGATCGTCCACTATGAAAGGTGCGATATAAAATAGATTGATTGATTGATTGATTAAATCTTAGTTACTAAAACTTAACAGAGTGGGCCTTTCTATGCAGTTTATCAATATAGGGGGCACTTTGGCCACTTACCCAAGATGATGTCATGAAAGTCAGAGTTCAAGAACATTTAAACAGACAGTAACATCATTAGGGTCTCCGCTGAAGAACGCTCAATTGGAATTAATCTATATGAATCCTAGAAGTAGCATACAAATGTATTGTTTACACATACCTGTCACAGGCTGGGGCTACCCTTTCCTGACTAATCTAAAGATTCTTCTGTACAGCTTTTAATTAGAGCACTTTAGAAAAAAATAGCCAAAGCATTTTTATTTCTACATAACGTATACCTTAAACATGTGAAACCCACAGTCTGCAATGTATTAGCCTCTGATTGTAGGTGAGAAGGAACTGTTACAACGACGCTGGATCTTGTTGCTGTGGTGAGTAGTCAGCCCTAGAGTATTGGGCCCGAAGCTGGAAAAGTGCCAGGATTTCATTAAAACTTCTCGTAAAGCCAATACTCTCCTGTGAGGCCATATTTGTAAAGGGGACGGCCTTGGGACGGGGGGGACCCCGTTCAACCTCCCTAGTTGCCCCCTATGGGGGGATATTCAACCCCCTACGGGACCCTGTGGGACGGGGGTGTGTGGCCATCTGTAAATCTCTACTTCTAGTCCAACAAAACGACATAAGTGTGAATAGATTATGCTGTCCGCTGATCTGGGGTAACTTATGAGTCAGTGTTTTGATGTCTTATACAGGTCTGTGCATGATGAACATAAAGCATCTGCCATGTGGTTCTCCAACCACTTCTGTAAACTTTAGCCTAGTTCTTGTTTGTCATGATTCACATTGTCTTTTATATGAGGAATGTTACAGAACCATGGGGTGCAATGCTTTTAAGTGGCAGTGTGTGTTATTAGTTTTGAATTGTATCCCCCCCTCTCCATCCCCATTACGTTAATGCACTGTGTTTATTGAAAACACATTGGTCATTTTAAACTGAACCATTTCAATGTATTACCTAATTCAACTCTGAAAACATGCTTGATTTCTGTCTTCTGCAATTACTCTAATGACGGTTAAGTATCGCAAATATTCCTGGATACTATATATTATAGAGCAACTAGACAGGACAGGACTGCGTAGTTAAAAGCTCTATCATCAAAATAGTTTCAAAATATTAAAAGCCATTTCTTAACTGTGAATCGCAGCTGCATGGAAAACATTCACACTCTACCTACCCCGGCTATACTCAGTACTATGTACACGCAATACAATATGCTTTTACACCTCAAAAAAAAAAAAAAAAAGATAATTTACAGAAATGTACTGGCAATCCAAGATGTGAATCAACATGAAATATTCAGGAGCAGAAGGTTGAATAGAAACAAATACATGCATTAGAGTGGCTGGATCGAAGCAGTTAGCTTTAAAGGTTAATTTTAACAACCCCAGGGAACTGCCTAGTGGAACTGGAGACGGTACAGGTTTCCTAGGGTAATGGAAAACTAGTCAATATGGATTTTCATTATAAACTGCGTGACAAAGATGGGGCTAATGATCAGGCATATTGGTCATGTTACACACATAAACCCATTCACCCTGCTGTGAGAGGTCTGTGCAATATGCTGATGTACTGTTGTTGTTGTTTTCTAATTGGGGGGCATTTTCTGTAGAAGGCTCATCACTAGTAAGTGGAAATGCCCACAATTAGTGGGGAGAACAAAGCAGGCACCTGAGGTGCCGTTACTTTAATGAGTCCAGAATCTGACCCACTCCTCCCATCTTCACAAAGCCTTGCCCCTGATCTTAGTAGGTCCTGGGTTTCACATGGGTTCAAAAGACTGCACTTTGAATGACAATCAGCACGTTGACATCAACACCTTTTACACATAAGGTCTCTCATTCTAACTCACTGAACCTTAAACTCCAAACCAGCTCAGGAAATCCCTCCAGCCGCAGTAGTTGAAAATATAGGAATGTTATTAAAAAAGAGGTCAAGAAGATTCCCTTATAAAAGTTTTCATGGCACATGTGCAGTTTACTATGCACTTGCTACTGATTTACTGCACATTGCATGGCTTTAACCCTGTGCGTTACTAAACTTTGAAGACTTTACCCATGGTACACCGACGATTACTTATACTGGTACTAGCATGTAATTGCTGTCAGGGCGCGCTCCCAAACTACATCAGCTGTAAGCTTTACAATTTTAATATAGAGCTTATTTGCTTGGTCTAGCTTATCACAGCTGTTCTGTATAAAAAAATTTCGGATATCCAAAATACTTTAAAAATAATTATAATATATATATATATTATATACTGTGTATAATCAGATTATATATATATTCCATATATATTATAGAGGTTTTGTGTACATCAGTTTTATCTCCGTTAACCATCACAGCAGATGATTTCAGCCACATGAAATATAATTATGACAGAACTTCATCAAAGAATAATAAAGGTTCTTATTTTGTCTCTGCTGTAAACCTTCTATACTTTATGCAGTCACATTTTCAGTGAAATATGAAGGTACAGGTTGGACCAAAAGGGTGAGGAACAGATCAAACATGGATTTATCAAAGCATGACATACTGAAATGTATAAAACATTGGAAAAGTATATCAGCAGAATACAGGAAACTGCACAGTTCATGGTCAATTTAAAAATGAAATTCCCGGAAAGGGGTTAGAGTGGAAAGGAGTAGAGAGGTTCTGCATTCCAGCTGTTTAAAAGCTTTTCTTGAAAAATGAAAACAAGAGCACATTCACATTAGAGCAGGATGTTTTTGCGATTCGTACCAATGTTTATAGTGTTCAATAATATATGACATTGTGGCAAGATTCATCTCTGGGAAGACACACAGGGAAAGTGAGGATTAGGATTTTAACTGCTGACATTAAATTGTCAAACCATACTCTCCTGAGGCATTTCTGGGGTTTAATATTTAACCATTTAAATAACTACCACTAAAGAGTACAGTCACTGCTCCGTGGCAGAGGAAGAGAAAGATGGGCCCCAGTGCAGGATCTTATTGTGGGCCTGACTTTTATGTAATACTTTTATAAACATAAAACATGCCAAGTCAAGTGTTCAATATTTAACAATATTCAGAATGTTAGCATGTATGAAACAGTATACGACTACATACAATAAGAAGCTTTTTTACTCATCTACTTGAATTGCATTTTGCGTGTAGCTTTACTTGTTAAAAAGTGTAAGGTACTGCACGCAGGAAATAAAAATGTACGTTATAAATATCATATGGGAGATACTGAAATTGGAGAAGGAATCTATGAAAAAGACCTAGGAGTTTTTGTTGACTCAGAAATGTCTTCATCTAGACAATGTGGGGAAGCTATAAAAAAGGCTAACAAGATGCTCGGATACATTGTGAAAAGTGTTGAATTTAAATCAAGGAAAGTAATGTTAAAACTGTACAATGCACTAGTAAGACCTCATCTTGAATATTGTGTGCAGTTCTGGTCACCTCGCTATAAAAAAGATATTGCTGCTCTAGAAAGAGTGCAAAGAAGAGCGACCAGAATTATTCCGGGCTTAAAAGGCATGTCATATGCAGACAGGCTAAAAGAATTGAATCTGTTTAGTCTTGAACAAAGAAGACTACATGGCGACCTAATTCAAGCATTCAAAATTCTAAAAGGTACTGACAGTGTCGACCCAAGGGACTTTATCAGCCTGAAAAATGAAACAAGGACCAGGGGTCACAAATGGAGTTTAGACAAAGGGGCATTCAGAACAGAAAATAGGAGGCACTTTTTTACACAGAGAATTGTGAGGGTCTGGAATCAACTCTCCAGTAATGTTATTGAAGCTGACACCCTGGGATCCTTCAAGAAGCTGAAGATGAGATTTTGGGATCAATAAGCTACTAACAACCAAACGAGCAAGATGGGCCGAATGGCCTCCTCTCGTTTGTAAACTTTCTTATGTTCTTATGTTCTTATGTTCCAATACTACACAACTTTTAATCACAAGCTAAAGCTTAGCATGCAGGGCAAGTCTTCAGTTTCCTCATGCTAATACAATGCTAATACAATGTACATTTTCCATAGTTTGTAGTCCTGCATCACCTTAAATAAGAGAACAGTCTGGATCATGGTTACTTCTTTGGTGTATGGGTTGTTTTAGTGCTTGGCCAGCTAGGTGGAGGATAAAGTTACAAGTGGGATTGTGCCAGCGACGACTAGTTGAGATTTCATAGAGGCTTAAATAAGTTAGGGACGAGGATTCGATAGAAAAAGCAATCCCCCATGATCCCCACCCCCACCCCCCCCGAATCTCAGCCTAGGCTTATAAAAGATTCCTGAACTGTCCCAGGAAACCTGAGCCCATATGGACACCCTGTCTGGCCTGCTGTCAAATATTGTTTTAGTGTCAAAGCAGAGAAATGGGATATATGTCTTATCATCATGTCTGTAGGTTTCCCAGATGTTTTTAGAAGGTGTAATTCCAGCGTGTAATTTCCTGTGGTGCTTCTTGCCTCTTGTGTCTCTGTCTGGTGATCACATTGGAGGAGATCAGGATGAAATTGACTTGTATTGTCACATTTTCACCTCCTGATCACACTTAGTCACACAGCCTATTCCTGAGTACCTGGTTGCTGTTTCTTTTTCTTTTTTTAACATCTGTATTCAACATCACTCCAGTGTCTGGAGAACAGACTCACCGTACAAAGCTACCAGACTTGCAAGGTAGGCGGTGAGGTTCCCAGTAGTGTATTTTCTGAACTACTCCATGAAAAAAAGTGATTTATTTTCCACAGTAGACAAGTCCATGTATAAGATTTAAATTACAAAATAAAATCCAAATCTAATTTCGGAAGCATTGAAGGTGAACACGACCTTCAGAGCTTGGAGGGAGCCTCGTAACAGAGCCACTGCTTACAAACAGATGATTTTACCACCTGTGCCACGGATTTAAAACATTCAAAGTTTGTCAGTTTTAGGCTAAAATTTCCATTTTCCATGGGTTAAATAAATCTGTTAGCATGAACATCTTCAGTTAGTATAACAGTTCATATTTTTTTTTTTTCCGGAAAAATAGAGATACAAAAGGAACAGTGATCCTGTAAATAGAAGGTCTAAAATACAGAATAAAAGCTTGAAATTAAATGTGGGTGCATTTTAAGCAATCTTTGCAAGAATCAATTTATGCTCCAATAATAACTTCAGTCAGCTAATGAATGGCCTGCAGTTACAACATATGACAGCTGCACATATATTGCAGCAGCCCCCCCCCCCCCCCCCCCCCCCCCCCCCCCCCCCCCCCTTTTTCTCTCCATAAGCCGGCCATACACCCCTCTTTTTTAAAGAAATCACACCAAATCCACAGGAGGTTAGATGTTGCTAGGCAACATGGTGATTTTTCCCAGTCTATTAATCAGACCGCTGTTCAGGCTTGAGAAGCCGCCCCAGTGACAGCTCGATGGCTATTAGCGGTTGTGCAGCTGCAAACCTGTTTTACTGCTGCCCAAAAACCTTGCTTATGTGCCGTTCTCAAAAGGAAAAAGTCCTGTTGAATACTTTTGATCTTTGTGTGTCTTGAGTGTCTCACACGTTTGCATTGGCAGGATGAAGCCCCTCTCCCCCACTCCTGTCCTCTTTTCCCCATACACTCAGAAGAAACTGTTTTAGCTCTCTCTCTGTTTCTTCCATTAATGTTCCTGCTGGTTTTTCTTCTCACTGTAATTTTTAGTGCTAACATAAGGTATAAATGCAATTATTTTTTTGATATAGTATTAGTGAAAACACCATTATGATATATTCCATCCATTGTGCCAATACCAGAAGGACTTGCTTGATCCTATTCACTATATCCTCTGGGAGTGCTACTCTTTTCAGGTGCTCTGCTCTTCAGAATAATAACCCTACATTAAAAGCTTATATACTGCAGGTAGTTAAGTCAAAATGTGAATATCAATACCCTTAGAATGACAAAAAATTTACATTGAGTTGTTGGGTTGGGGGGGGTGGTAAATGTGAGTGTGAACGGTACTTTTAGGCCTCTTTTTACAATAGCTGATATGTTTGTGTACTCAGGTATATGTGCTAAGAATGAAAGAAGGTTTAGGGGAGGATTGTTCAAATGCAGCCTGAAGAATAATAAAACAACAAAAAGCACTTTGGCATCATTTTTCTTTCTGCGTGGGAGAATAATGGAATTGAAAGTGAAATGTTTCCAAACGTGGATGCCATTTGTCATGTCTTCACCTGTAAAGTGCATAAACAAAGTAGGATTTAAAATGGAAATTTCCACCGGAGCTGTTCTTTTTGCTTTCTGCGTCCTTTATGTGATTACACCTGCATCATCAAAGAGCTTCAAACTGGGTTAAAAACACAGAAGGGCAGCAGAGCAGAGCTGAAATGTCATCTGTGCAGAAATGCAGCTATTAAAAACAATCCCCCAGCTATTACAGTGCGCTGATAGAAAGACACCTTTGTTCCATACTTTCTGAATCGAGGCTGCTTCTTGTGCTATCTCCAAATGCTTGAACAAACACTTTGAGAAAGGCTGCTGTTTCCTGCTTAAGGAGGCACCCATGTTTGCCTTAGATTTCAATAAATATCACCGCCTTTCCTTAATTTAATTAAAGATTCCAGCTTTCCCAGACATCTTCCTAGTGCTAACACTGCAGTTTCAGCCGCTTCCGCCCTCAGTTTATCGGCATGTCTACGATTTCCCTTTAGGAAGTGCTGGGGCTGGCCAAGGCTATGCTCCTATACCTGGGTCTGTGAGACCGAGGCAAAGCTCTTTACACAGTGACCTGTGCTGCTCCTTAGGGAGGAACCTGACCTTGATTCAAGTCTGTCTGCACTATAGCACCTCTTTTTCTTCATAAATATTTTGGATACCAGATTTAAACCCATTACACAATCAGGAAGACTTTACAGGGAGCCTGGGTCTCTTCAGTTGTTTACACCTCTGTGTTTGCCCCTGATTGTTTTGTTTAATTAGTCTCACTACATGAGAGGTATGATTGTGAAAGGTGTTTGATAAACTCGGTGGACTGAGAGCCTCTAGTAATCATTAGACTGGGTATTACGTGGGTATTACTGTACCTATACACCTTGGCAGCTTCCTGAAGATGCCTACTGAGTAAGTTGTCTCCCACTCCTCTTTTGACATGTGATTGCAGTTGAGTCGACTCATTGATTGAATTCCAGACTCATAAACAGCTTCTAGCTTTGCTCAAATCCTCTGGATTAGCGGCTAGTTAAGTTGCAGATTATTCCTTCATCTGTTTGCAGTTTCACGTTAATCCTAGTTTATGATTAATTTATTACAGACTGGATTTCAATTAAATTGTATTTATTTTGGACACCAGTGTATGTTTGCTGTTTTATTACATCTTATTATTATTGATGGAGAACAAATATAATTATCCTCTTGGCAGTGTTGTAATCTGAGCCACTGGTCAAGGTTAACATGTGAAGACTCAAGTGTTTTTTTCTCAATATCCCATGCCCCTCAAACAACCTGTTATTATGTAGCAGGACCTTGGGGTCAGGCTTTAGCAGGACCTTGGCGACCTTTTCCCGGGCAGTGTGGGTGGCTTGACAGCTGACAGTACTGACAACCTGTATTGCCAGTGTGCAATATGCTGTGTCAAAGACTTTGGTAAGCTCACAGTGGCACAGCAGAACTGACTTTCGACCGGTGAAATCCTTGTAAAAATATTCAAGCAGATGGATAACTAAAGTAAATGAATAAATAAATCAAAATCAACAAATGAAAGATAATCAATGAATATTTCTGAAAGAAAAGCCTCATATGCTGCCAAAGCAGAGATGTGTAGAAATATGAAATCATCCAAATGACTGAGATTTGAAAATATAATCGAATTAAATGAGTGTTGTTTCAAGGGCATCACAAGTCTATAAGCATCTCCACTGGTAGTTTTCAAACACACTATGCTGGCTAGTTCATTCTTAATTCTGGTGTCTGTAGACGCGTGTGTTGTGTAAATAACACAACACAAAATGCAATATCATTTTATTTCTCATATGTCTACAAGTGTATCTGACTTTGTAAAAAAAAAAAATATATATATATATATATATATATACACACACATACATAATATCCATTATTCATAATATATTATTCATAATATGTTACTTTACATTTGTACACTAAATGTTTTACTGGTAAATTGGAAAACAAATAGAAACTGGATACATGGGATCCAATAGCGTATTAGATGTGTTTTAATCACATTAGCACACTGTGTGTGGGTCAGGAATGCTGCCCTTGCAGCTTGTTAGGACAGGCAATGCCTGATAAGGTCTCATTGTCAAGATGGGATGCAACAGTAATATAGCAGAATGAGGGTCACAGAATAGACTGTATTGAGCTGCCGTGCCTGTCCAGGCATAGTAGTAGGCCAGTAGTCAATAATGAACTATTGCACAAGAGAATAACAATTACTAATATCTCTTTGCAGGCTTGTTTTCAAACCTTTTTTCTTCCAGCATTGTATTGCCGCAACACTGTTTCTCTAATTACTGTGTATTTGCATAGCAGTTACTTAGTAAATCCATGTGTACTTACACATAATTACAAGGTTATTATGCATATTTACAATATATTTAATGTGTGAATGTTTTTGCATGATATGTGTAAGTAAACAATTGGATCGGAAAAGGGTCAGGGTCAGGGTTAGAGTTAGGGTTAGGGTTAGGGTCAGGGTTATATCATGCACAAGGATTTCCACATTAAGTACAGTGTAATTATAGGTAAGTACACTTGTATTTACATAGTAACTACTATGTAAATACACAGTAATTAGAGACGTGTGATGTAAAGTGTTACCAAACATACTTAATTCTCCTGAGAGATTCTTTCATATTGTGGAATAACTAATTTTGAACCACTTAGTGACACTATACCTCACTCCAGAGATACAGGACTCAGTTTTCCAAACTTTTGCTGCAGTGTAGTTTTTATTTTAATCACAGATGAGAAAAGCTTTTAATGTCTCAAAGGTAGAAATAAAGAGCCTAGGCTCCTGCCTACAGTGTATATGCCGGGTTTTATTTATGAATCAGCTGAGATAGCTCTGGATATATATTATTAGCAGGGGATCAGAGAGGAGGTTTGAAGAGAGTTTCTCAGGAGAGGAGGGGGAGGAGCAGGAAGTGCTGTAGAACACATGGACTTGCTCGAGTTGCTTTCCTGACAGTGGCGACGAAGGCGCACATTGCTATCAGTACATTGTGTGCCTGTCTGTGAACTATAAAAAAAAACAAAAAACAACTTTTTTTGTTATGCAATGTTTTATTAGTTACTTATAACCCGTAAAGACTTAATATTGTTGTGTCAAAAGGTTTAAATGATTCAAAATTACTCTATTTCAGGACGTTTGGGACCAAAGCCCTTCTTCAGCTGTTTAGAAAGTAAACACAGTGCAGTAAACATGTTATTGTACTTGTTAAACATGACCATTGGCCATTGTATTTGTGACCAGAAATGTTAAAACAATCAGGGATTTGAGTGAAATGGCAAGACCAGGCAACAGAATGACTTGCAGGAAAACACATAGAAAACAGGCCTGGGAACAAGCACTGGGATCCGGGCCCATTGTCATATCTGTAACAACAAGGGCGAAGACAGAGCAGTGCCAAAACAAAATAATGTTTAGCATCAGCTGTCACACACTGAGCTGATGTAAACATATCAAAGCAATAAAACTGAGAAAGCCCCTCTCTTTAATAATCCAGAGTGACACGCTGCAGTGTTTCAGCGCACGTTCCTCCGATCTCTAGGATACACGTCAGACTCTTTGCAAAGCATTTAAATTTTCAAGGCCTTTAACTTAAACAATTACACAAATGCTGCACACCGATGGTCAGAAACAGCCGTCCAGATATTTGATGTGCCGTTCGATCCAATCAGAGTCCTTGGTCCGGTTCTCAAAAAACGTTTTTATGAATAAAATAAAGTTTGATATTGATGAAACTGTTCTACAGCTCTGGCCAAAAGTTTTGCAAAACCTAGAATTTTAGGACTGGGAAATAATTTAAAAGAAAAACTATATGAACATAATTTAGATCTTTTATTTAACATCATGTAATCAAAGAAACTACAATATTTTAGTGCAAAAGTCTACTGGAAGCCATAACAGCAGTACAGTATTTTATATATGATTTCAAAATGCCACATTTTTGGGATTTTTGTCTGTTTTGCGTTTAGTATCTGGAAAACTACAAAGCGGTATGTAATTCAATATGTTAACGGAAAATTGCGTTGGCAAATGCAGATTTCATTTGACTATGAAGCAAAATGTGTTCATTCCATAGGGGGATGCAACGCTTTTGGCCATACCTGTTTCTTTTAAAAGTTAAAAAAAAAAAAACATTTAAAGTCTGTTTTCATGTGAAAATGAAATATGATGTAAATGACTTTAGAGAACAGAGGCCCGATAGGCTGCATTCACAAAAGTTTAAAGACAGTTATGTCCCAGGGGTAGATTCATATTATTTTAACTTCTATGAACAGGAATAAGGGAGTGGCCAACTGAAAGGAGGCAGCTGTATTATATACACTCAAATACAATGTAAACGTGTATTCCAGCAATGATTTTTTTGTATAATATAATGAACTAATGAATTTACTTTCTGTATAAACATTACATTTTCATAAAGATTAAGAAGGAGAATAACCAAATTAACTCTCAAACAGTTGAAAGGGGTTCCATTAATTGCAAAACGGATTTAATTATTCACAATGGCTTTGAATTTTTTTCTTAGTTTTAAGTTTTGTGAATATGGCCCAGAATCTGAGAAGCAAGTTTATTTAGTTTATAAAATGCTGGGAAGGTTGACCACCACTCAATGCATTACACTACAGTGCCAGTAAAAAATGAACCACTCTTCCAGCATGCAGTGCAATACAGTTCATAAGTACAAGGAGGCTGGAAAACCCCGTTTCTCCACCGCGATGGACTCAAAGAACTCAATACATAAAATGTCACTGATAATTAGCTTTTTTATTATTTAAAAGCACATGTAATACAGCTAAATACATTTAGCAGAAACATTTTGCTAATATACTTCTTTTGTACAAAAAAAGACAATACAAAAATACTAAAAGTGATTTTTTTTTAATACAATTGTAGGTGTAGTTTGATTTTTTTATTATTAAAAATGACTAACTCAAATCTACAATACTGTAGTTAACTACATACAAAACAAAATCTTTCAATCAATGCTTCCTTAAAGCAGCATATTGTAAATAACACAGGTCATGACACAGTTTTTATTATTCATAGTGGATATAATATCTAAAAAAAATCAAATAATATTTTACATAGTTAATTTTTAATGTTCTATACATTATTTATATATTTATATAAAAACAGCTGCTGTGGTTGAAATGAGAGGACGGACTATACAGTGAAAAGGATGCACAATAGTCTGTGTTTAATGGTCTTCTATATGTATACTCTATATTGTGGTTAGTATTTTATTTTGTTTCTTTTTTTTTTTTTTTTTTTTTTACCATTTCCAGATTGTTAAATCACAGAAATAACATTATTTAAAGTAAAGAAAGAAATTTTCAGAAAACAAAAAATCCAGTTTTTGTAGATCTTTATACGTGTTGCGGGGCTACCCGTTACTCTCGCAAAACATTTGTATGTGAATGATGAGGTAGCCCAGCAACATGTATGAACATGTTAAATAAACATGTTGCTACAAAAAAAAAACACAGTGTATAAAGAAAACTTAATAATGCCAATAAAACCTGTAGAAATTAGATGAAAAAAAATTGTAAATGAAAAAATATTGACAGCTTGCCATTTGGTTTCATTTACATCAGATTCTGTACAGGCTACTGTATCTGTTCTTAATATAATGTGTCAACAAAGATATATATTTTTTATTTTTTAACTCACAGTTTGTCGTTTACATTAACCCTATTTGGACTTCTGTTGCCTCCAAGTAAGGAATTGCATATTTATTTAGGGGTCACCGCATGAGAAACCAAGCTAGATATGAAGAAAAACAAGAGGCTCTCAAAAGGCGGGTCTTGTCGAAGCAGCAGGTGGGGGTTTGTGTGAACACCTAGAATACGTGTTTCTGTGTGAGGAGTGTCACAGGACTTTTCCTGCCAGCGGAAAACGCCCTGAAGCTGGTGTGTGCCTCTGAACCCCAGGGCTCAGCCCCAGGCACAGCATGACACAACTCAGCACAAAGAGCATCAGCAGGGCACAGCCCCGTTCTACAAGTCTGTTTGTGATGGGATGTATTAACTTCATGGCACCCTTAAACAAAAAATATAGGTTTTCAGAAGTATCATTTAGTCCACTTGATTGTATGTATTTTTTTTTTTTTTTTTTAAATAGAACTCCTTGACCCTCCTAATCAGGTAGCATCAGCAGGTGGCAATCCTTTGTGATGTGTTTTGACAGCTTTACATGCCAATTCAATTCTGAGTCTATAAAGATGGCATTGGGTGGCTCACTGTGGTTACCTTTACGGTAAACAGCTGATGAAGGATAAACTTTTACATTGCTAGCTTGTTTGTTGCACTTCTATGGCAAGGTTAAGCCTATGCTATCAACAGCTTGGTTTTACTTACATTTAGCCCTTTAAAAATAACTTTCAATTCATGTTCTCTAGGTTTGGTATAAACCGTGCCATGGTCAAACCAATATACATCAACAAGCTGTTCTTGGTTCTTAATAGTGGAGAGTGATGTGAGTCGACAAGGAGTTTGAATATAGTGCTATACGTTATTTTATATTTATAATAAATCTGTGCTAGTATCATTGTAAAAAAAAAGATTAAAATCCATTCCTACAACTAAGGAATTTGTTGTCCAAAAATCAAGGTGGCCACAAAGTGTATTGCGTCCCAGTGAAAGACTTAAACCAGTCGTTTCAAAGTCCGTCCCAGTTAAATTTGACCCAAAATACCATGGTATACATCCTCAGTTATGGTCCATTATATATTTATATATATCCTATATATATATATATATAATATAACATATATATATATTATATATTATATTATATATTATAGATAGGGAATCCATAATAAGGCAATTGTGGTTGAGATTCATTCCAGGTGAATTTGCAAGCTCTAGGTCCCAAATTCCACACCTTGCAGTCCATCTCGAATTGTGGGTTAAAAGTTTCTCTTCCCTACATTCTACTGTCAGATAAGGTTCGAGTGCAGCAGGCACTTGCTGTTCACCAGGTCCCTTGATTGTCCCCCCAGGCTCTCTCACACCATGTTGTGGTGGTTGTTGCGCTCAATCATGTCTGCACAAGGAAGGATCTCCTTTTTAATGGGTGGCGGTGGTGGAGGAGTCGTGTTCGTTTTAGGCTTGAAGAGGTCAGACACATAAAACACCTGCAAAACACAAGAAGAGTTTGTTTTTATTAAAAATACACACAGACGTTAGGGCTGGATTGCCGAGTGAAGCTACTATTTCAATTCGCTCAGTTCCTAGGAGATTACAACTTTTGAGAGTTAGACAAAAGTCACCCTGGTTGCTTTGATACGCAGTTCTCGTGCTGATGTGCAAACACTTACTATAGAATAAATACAGGATTCTTGTTAGTGTCATGCCATCTTAAATTTTGTTGGTTGCAGAGTTCAGACGGAAACATATACACATTGACTAGTCATTTGGCTGACTTTTTAAAAAGTTAAAGTCTATCTGTAGATTGCAGTTGTCAGTTTGCGGCCTCCTCCTGACACATAAAAGCCATGTAATGGTGTGAATGGGAAAGTTCACATGGCCTTTCTGATAACCAAGCCCTCCCAGACAAGTGAGCAATACTCTGAAGGAAGGAAGTGATGAAAGTAGCTTCTGCCCACTGCGACGAGCCATTCTAACAGTCATGTGACCTGCGCATTTGTAGATTAGGAACAGGGTCGTCTTAAAAACAACCCCCAGACAGTGAGATTAACTTTATTAGTCATTCATTTCTCTCTCTCTCGGTTTTTGATATTATTAATATATCCCGTTTCCCTCCGAGCGTCAGAGGTCACCAAGCTAGCTTCTAATCAGCTGCACATGGGAGCGCATAGGAGGGAGGGAGGGAGGAAAAGATGCATAAAGGGTGCTTTTCCTGAATTCTCAACGACATCATACCCCGACGGGATGTGAAGGAACAGCTACCTGACAATACAGGCGGGGTGGGGTCAAACAGGAAAGCTACCATTGTTGGGAAAAGGTTACAGCTTCCCTGAAACCTCAACATCTCAAGATTGTTTTTCAAGTTCCTTCCCTGTTTTCCTTTCTATAGCTGTTAAGGGCTCTGCTCCTGTTCCTCAAGATATGCTCCCAGTAATGCAATAGAAAATAACGGACCACTAATAGTCTTTTGGCCCCATTTTTTTTATATATATATATATATATATTAAAATATTCAACAAAGTGTTGTTTTGTTTTTTTTTTTAAACAAGGAGTGAGTGTTTGTATATATGTATGTATGATCGATCTTCAGTTGCCTTAAGGACAACTTGAATGCATTGCCCTTTTAAAGACTCTCATAGAGGCAAATCTACTTGGCTAGATTGGTTTAAAATTGGTTTTACTTCCAGCTATCTTGGCTCTAAAAAGTGCCAATAATGTTTCTCTTTTCCTGCAATACCCTCCTCACTGCAAACAAGGTACTCAGCTGGTTTCCTGCTTATAAATGACATTTAAAGACCCAATGTGAAATCTGAAAAAGCCTCAAGACATTAGCTATCTGCAGACACTCTATTCTTCCTGTAATGGCTCTCTGCCTATTGAGAACACAGGCTGTGCCGACATGCCTTGAGCATTTAATCCCAACATTTAACCAGTTCGCAACAGTGCCGTAAATGTGGATGTTCAAGACTTAACTCTTTTTTTAATAACGTTATTGAGTGCTGCATGACATCTTTTTTAAAGGATCAGGAAAAACTAATATATTAAAACAAAAACATGCAGTGCCACTGTTTTATATACTTTTTTCATAACATTTTAGCTTTTTGTTTTTAATCGCACATGACATGCCCAAAGAACAATAGTATTACAATTTGTTTAAAGTCCTAAGGCAATTGAAATGGGCAGATTGCCTGTGATTCATTTATTGATTTATGTATGTATGTATGTATGTATGTATGTATGTCTATTTGCAGGCTACAGTGGAAGTGTGGGAGAATGAGTACTGCGAGTGTCACAAATCCTTTCACACTGTTTAGAATTTTGTTTCACAGAATGTATTTTAGTCTCTTATTATGTGTCCTTCATCTCTGCGTGTTTACAGTTACTCCACTTGCATACAATGCACGGAGAAAGCGGAAAGGTTGCCTATTTTTGTCAAATCTGTATGTTGGCATAAGACGCTTGTCATGCTTCCTGCTTCAAGCCATAACCCTTGTCAAGTCATTACCCTTGCATGTCATAAAATGAACACTAAAAATGGAGTTCTCTTTCCTGTAATAAACTAACATGACCTTGTCCGAACTGACCATTTGTGTGGCAAAGCTGCAGATCCTGTGTAATTCTTCCCACAGCAGAATAGAGTTATTATTCTGAACACCATGTTTTTTTATTTTTTATTATGTGATACATACACCAGCTGGTTGGTGACTCAATGACAAAAACCTATCCAAATTCAGCAGCATTTTAATACAATTAGCGTTTCGTGAGGTCAGCTGTCTCTCGGGTCTGCCTTTCAAATTAGATCATGATGTTGACCTCTGCCATCCTTATATAATGAAACGCAAGAGGTCTTCTCATTCTAAATGAGTAATTTGGGACCTCAGTTGCAGAGTTTTGGGAAGCATGCGTCTATGAATCATCCCAAAATCATTTGCCAGGACAGGAAAGTGTTGACCTATACAACGGGCGAGTACTGATCTCCACCACATACATCAGATCCAGCATAACAAACTGAGGAATAATCATTGCTTACACTCAGGATACGATGACCCCATCTACCCGCAAAGTATGACAGTTATTAAGAATTGATTAATCTTTATCATAAAGAGCTTCCTGTGTCATATTCAAAACTAGACCCATTATGAAAGTCTTTAGATGAACTGTAGCCTTATTGTGTTGGGCTGCTACAGTCAGCAGGAAACTAAATCATAACTGTAGGCTTGCTTCTTGTGCAACTGAGAGTCTCTTTTGATAACATCCAGGGTACAGCAAGCGAATGCATGCAGAGATGACAACCCTGCCAAACGAATGACATTCCACTAGATAGATGGGGGTGGGGTGGGGGTGATATGGGGGAACGGGACAGTGGCTTGTATTGTATAAAACATGAAAGCACCCCGTGAATTCTGATGCAGTCAGATATGAACATTTATTAACTTTGAAAACCACAGCCAAAGAGCAGGTCTATCGATTCCAAGCAACTTCCGCCTCAAAGATATTCCATGTTCCGTGCTGTGGAGGAAGCAACTTTTGTTATGCAGTATGCATACTGTGTTTTTTCGGAACTTCAGATCTCAGTTGTATCACTAAAAAAGAGTTATATTACTAAGTATTTGCAGATGGAACCCTTTAAAGACTTTTTTTATTCCATCTGACTCACAAAATTGGCTAGTCAGGCAGGAAATTGCAAGTGAGAACGGCTTTATAGTCCTAGTTGGGCTTCCCTTAAATTTGTCAAAAAAATAAACAAATAACAAAACGAGCGAGGCCGTACTGTACCAGTCAAGGGATTTTGGTATGTGTGTGAAACACTTTGATAGAGCTCAGTTTATCTGTCAATCCTTCTTTAAGGAGATTAAGAAAAGTAGTCTTTTCTAGTGTAAATATTTAAACAGTACGAAGAATGCTTTACAAGCATTCATGGCTAATGAAAATCTCACCGAACTAAATTAAACAGGGCTGCCAAGTTTGGATTCTCAAGTGAGAAATTTCCAGCATTTTCAATGAATTTGACATCGCTGGCAGAACTGCCTCTCCCTTTCTCTCTCGCTGGGGCCTATCAACCCTCCACTCTTTCAGGGAACAGGTCAGAAAGTGCAGATCTCTCCTGAATCTCTTTGCACACTGTGTAAGCGCTAAGTGAGGAAGTCATAGCAAGACTAGTGAAAGTTATAAAATGATGCTGAAGCAAACCCTTTATTAAATCAATACGGGATAGGAACATGGAAGGCAATTAAATCAGTTCTGCTGTTTTTTTTTTTTTTTTTTTTTTTTTTTTTTTTTTTTTTTTTACAGGAGATAAAGGTTTGGAGAAGATTCATGAAACTGAATAGTAAACAAATTGCTTAGCAGTTGTGCACTTCAATTGCTGAATGAAACAGAAAACATGAATAAAGAAAAATGTGATTAAACTCATGCTAATCATTTACACACTTAAGCTCTCAACTCCTGCTGGTCTTATCTTGGGAGAAGCCCTCTATTTAGGACATTACATTGACAAGTCTTAAGGAATTATGGGATGCACAGGACAGGAAACAGGCCTTTCGGCTCAAGGTTTCAATTTAAAAGAAGGCCAACGTCGACCCGCTTTTACACAGCTGCTTCCTAGACACTGTCCTTGTTCACTGTGCTGCAGGAAAAGCCCATGACTGCTAGTATCAACTCTACCCACCTACTGCCACTACAGTACAAAGTATGCCATCTGTCCAGGGGCACAAAGGAAATACAGAGGAATCAATCCCAGCATCTACAGACCTGAAAAACACAAAGTTTCTGCTGGACTGGACTGACCTTCTCTACCGTATCTATGTATTAATGAATTTCCTATTGTGTACCGGGCCACCTGTGAACTGACAATACTGAAGATGTTCATTATTACAGTGTGCAGAGTGTGTATTTCATATAACTCTGTGCAAAACAAAGTGCTTCCTGCCTTCTGTTCTAAATGTACTTTTACTTTCTTTTATGCCCTCTTGCTCTTCTCCCTGTGCTGGATTTGAAGAAGTGTCTTGGGGTAACTTTATTGAGACCATGTATGATTTTAAAGACCTCAATCAAGTCCCCTCTTTCCCCATTTCTTTTTTCCTAAGCTGAAGAGATTTAATTATTTTAACCTGTCTTCATAGCTCCAGAACTATGCATTATGCTGTACTGTAACACAATACATTAGATCCAGACGCTTCAACAACATGTTTTCCCCTACCAATCTTTCACAATTGTAGCAAAGCACACATTGTACTGCAAAACATTATTTTCTTCATCATGTTTTGTAAAGTGAATACATCTGGGTGCGACTTACGCAATAGCTACGGAGTAATGTAACTCCACAGATCAATACTTGGGAAACTCATTTCTCAATGAGAGCGAAGAGATGAACCGCAAACTTGTGCCAGTGAATGTCCAAGCAATGGTTTGATCTGCACTGAGTGAGTGGTTCTCTTGATACATCTACATGCTTTATGCAAGTGTGACGAGTGGTGCATGGATCCCTACGTCAGGTAAATGCATCCCCAGCAAGGGAGAATTAACAGCAGCTGCACACAGCCACAGAACCACATGGGGCCATTACCGTGGCAGACGAAGTCATGATTATGGGCTGGTTCTAAAATTGTGGAGAGAAGCCAGTCTGGTTGCTGTAACTGGAGGCAACCTCAAATGATGTTAATATTGGGGACCAGCTTTCACTCCACACAAGGTTTTAATTGTACCATAGACAAAACTACTAATGGTCAGGAGTCTAGTTGAGCAATACTTTAAATATGCTGCAAGAAACCTTAAGCTTAATTGCTGGTAAACTAGATTTTATGCTTTAATAACTTTTTACTGCTTGGTACTTAGCAAAACTAAAGAATGTAAATAGTTTACTGGCACATAAAAAGCTGGTTTAAGCCAAGACCTACAATCACTATTTGATGAATCAATAAGCCAGCTTGAGTGAAAAGGTCACAGAAAACCATGGCCTGTACTCTAGTCAACAAGCTGCGACTACTGCTACTAGCGAGTAGACACAATATTTGTAAGATATCACGTCAATCGCAGACTTCATACCAAATCCATGCCATGCCTGCCAAGCTGAACTGTGCATTTGTGACCATAATGACACAAAAGCAAGGGTTCTCGATTAACAGGCTGCAATAACATTCTCACTCCTCATTTTCTTGAAAAGAAGAAAAAAAATGCTCCAAACTAGAACGCTGACCCAAAAACTTTGTCAGTGCTCCAGAAAAGCAGAAACTAATTTTTCCACGCTATTAAGAGGAGGAGGTTACTGCCAAAGCCCCCCTAAAAAAACTGGGCGAAGTGACAGTAGCTCTGCCAAGACTGCCAGCAGCAGCAACTTAAAAAAGACATCTATATATTTTAGAGCTCACAGTGAAAGCACACACATTTTAGCAAACAATTTCCACAATTGTTTTGGCCCCCTTTGCAGACTGGGCATCCCCAGAGTGCCCTCCCGATAGCGTTTCTGCAGTGTGGTTCGTTTCCAAGGCATCTTAACTAAACCAAACACAAATACAAAATAAAGAAACACCTGAAGCCATAAAGAAAAGGCTAACAAACGAGTCACTTCATGAAATTTCTGAAACACTGTAACTTTACAGAATTATTCTGGATTTCAGCAGTGCCCACACATGCCTGCGGCATATAGCAGGCTACTGCTAGCCTTCCCTTAATGGAATCACGATTGAGCGCTTTGTGGAGCAGGTTCAGGACACAGGTGTGTGCTGCGGTTCTCCAAGCTACCTGTCCAGCAGCTCACAGAAAGGCCATCATAGATGCAATACTGTTACGACTGAAACGCTGTCAGTATCTCGTGTGCCGCTGATCTGTTCCAAGCAATCTGCAATTAATTAGCGTGGATTTTATTTCCTACACTCAGCTGATTTTAGGATTCTGCAGAGGAATAAATGTCCTGATTAGTTGCCAGTGCACTTGGTGGTTAAGTTCACCGCCACAGCCAGCAACTAATCAGTAACATACTGCTCTGTTTTCTATCTATCTATCTATCTATCTATCTATCTATCTATCTATCTATCTATCTATCTCTCTCTCTATCTCTCTATTTATGGCCAAAGGTTTCGCATCAATTACTCATTTTGCTTCATAAAGTCGAATGAAACCTGCTGAATAATGTTTCGTTAACATATTAAATTACATACCGCTTTGTAGTTTTCCATATGCTTAACGAAAAATGGACAAAAAACTTATGGCGGTAGACTTTTGCAATATAATTTTTGTAGTTTCTTTGATTACATAATGTTAAATAAAAGATGTAAATCATGTTCACATATTAATTAATTTTTTTAAATCTTATTTCTCAATCCTAAAATTCTAGGTGACACAAAACATATGACCATAACTGTATATGTAAAAAAAAAAAAAAGTCAACAGTAAGTGATATAATGTTTATTTAATATTCACTGCCATCAGAGATGACATATCCCATTCATGGATAGAACCAGTACGTACCCTGCTTTATGACTGAGTGATCAGACGCATTTCTGGTGCAATAATGAAACAATCCAGTGCTTCTGTTTTGGGTTGTGAGATGGGGAGGGTTAGTTGTACTTACTATGCAGTATGCCACCAGGGCCCCCTGTGCAAACCCTGCCAGTATGTCGGTGGGGTGGTGCTTGTGGTCGGAGACGCGGGACAGGCCTGTGTAGAACGCCATCATGATGAGGGTGAACTGGAGCAGTGGACGGAGCAGACGGGCTCCTCGCCAAGTGAACCGGGACTGCAGGTAGAACTGGAATAAAAACACAAAAACAGAACACACATGAGCATGCGACCATGCAAAGAGCAGCTCAACATGCCTTGTACTGTTGCATTGTGGCTGGCTTTTATTCTGCAATCAAAAACCTGCAGGGACTGGACTTGATTCAGAGGGGTTTTCTATTACTGGAAATTATTGTTCACATTGCTATAGACTTTTTATTTTCTGCATTCTCAGAAACTAACGCTACAGTGCAAAAAGTAGAAATTCTCATTACAGTTTCGGCTCTTGATTGAAAGAGCAGTACTTTGAAGACTGGGCAAAGTGTGCCCATTCTTCTTTCTTCCTTCCTTAAAAGGAATAAAAACTTATTTTAAAACTAACAAGAAACAACTAAGGACTGCAGTTGTGTTTTGGGTTTTATAATTTGTTACCGATCTTTGTAATTCAAACAGAGGCCAGTGTGTTTGCTGATCTTTGTACTGTGTCGCTCACTTCACTGTCACATTTCAACGCATTTGCTTTGGCTACAGTGTTACAGAGAGAAGGGGTTACTGTGTTTATGACCCAGTTCAGATCTGAACGGGTCTAAAAGCCCCTCATCAGCAAAGTGTCGTGACAGAGTGGATTCAGTGGCTCATGACGTCAAACAGAGACCCATTGTCTTTCACAACTTATCCCACACTCAACATCCGATGGAATCTGTAGGCACGCATGTTTCCAGGTTCCTGTGGGAACGCAAAGGGAAGGGGCCAGAAGGAAACCCAATGATGATCCTCCATCTCATCTAACAGGGAGCATGGACAGACCTGTCCGAAGACGGAGGGGTCTTTGCGGGACCGTGCCAGCTCTTTCACACTGCCTTGCAGGCCAGGGGTGTGGAGCGTACGGGCAAGGTTAATCCTATTTTTATCAGAATCTCTTAAATGGATTTATATTTTGTTGGAAACCTTTCAACAACTTTCTTTTAGTCCCTTGATAAGCATATTGTTCAGGAAGGTGGGTCTGAAATGAGTGTGTTTTAAGCACTCTGCTGCAAAGCTGGGAGAAACTAAGGTCTGGAGTGTACATGGAAGAAAGTGTTCCTCTGACAGACAAAACAATATACTGTTTAAAAGGGAAACAAATACGCAGGAAACCACAGAGACGGATTAGTTATCCATTCCACACTGAGGCATCTAGCTGCACCTCGTCTGTGCTTGTGCGTCTGCTGGATTTAAAACAGAATTTAAAAACAAAGACATAAATAGTCATCTTTTTTCTTTTCTTTTTTTTTTTTTTTTAAAGATGCAAAGTGAGTGCTCTTGTAATATGTAATATCTCTCTTTGACCAAAGCACTGTAAGTGCATGTTATGAACTGAGAGTCTGTGGACTTCTTTGGAGTTAAGCAAGCTCTTTGATCACTTATGGAGCACGCTTTCTGATAAAACACTTGACTTGCAGGAACATGTTTGAAACTGCTGACCCACTTCAAGCAGCCATCCTTGCAGACCGGGGCGGCCAAGCGTTTCAGGATGCTGGCCAGGTGGAATGCGAGGGCAAGTAAACGTTACTGTTCACCAGCAGCAACGTCCGTAAACATTCTCTTATCCTGTCTCAAAGGACCATGGCTTTACAACCAAGCGAGCATGTCCTGCTATCTCAATTCCGACTGTTTAGTAATTAGCAACTGATAGGAGGACTTCTAAAAGAATCACTCCTCCCTGCTCTTCAGCGCAGAATTATTTTCTCAGTGATAAGTGTACAAATTCAAAGCGTCAAAATTTGTTCCTTTTTAAGGGCTAATTAAGGTCTAAACTGAGTGTATGATTCTGTTATAGCTTAATAGAATATCTTCCTTACATGTGCCTACCCCCTCTTTTTAAACTTCTGTAAAGCACTGTACCTTTGCCAGAATTTCTTTTAAATTGTTTACTAGGTTAAGTTTTGGTTACTAGTTTCCTCTCTCCAGAGACAATTATGGTCACTAAAATTCCCATAGGAAACAACAACAAACATTCCTTGAATTCACAGCAATGAAACCCAGAATTCAACACTCTACAAAAGTAACACTGTGCAACACAAAGCAACATGCCACCAAATGCAAAGCCCTGTGCTGTAGCCAGGCTCTCTGAATTACACGTTTGAAAAATGAAATGTTTGAGCAATGCGCTTTTTCAGTTTTACACAGGCCACTTAATGAATGTGATTTACAGCTCACTTGTCACACAACACATGCCCACTGGACCTAATCACATAAGCAGGCCCCAGCATCAAAAGGAGCCCAGCTTGGAAAGTTTAATCAGCTGTATTAGTCAGCTTATTGATCCCCCCCCCCCCCCCCCCCCCCTCCCTCCCCCCCCCCCCTCCTCCCTCCTCCTCGCACCCTTCAATTACTTTGTACTACTGCTCAGAGCTGTCTGTAATCGTGTTGCTTCAGACTCACAGCGTAAGCCCTGGGATAACATGGGCATGTTGCCGCTCTAACCATAGCCACAAAATCCGGGGTGCCAATCTAGAATACACAGCAGTCAACGTTGAGGAGTTCTGGAATGCTGTGCCACAAAAACAAGTGAAGGAGCCCTTGCCAAGCCTCACCTAGGCCATGGGACCTTCAACAGGGGCTGCATAAGCAGCAGTGGATTGCCCTTCACGGCACATTAACAACTATTCATAATGTTTATTTCCAGCCTTTCCAGCATTAAATAGGAGCAGGGAGGCGCCCACTAGAAGGTGATAACTGAAATGCTTCCATATGGCCTGACAAAGGCAATCTCCAAAGCCTACAGAAGATAGCATCGTTTGAATGTGCACCAGAGGGCAGGCGTCACACTCATGTCCTTGGCATATCTCAGCTGTGTCAAGTGGTGTGCAAAGTGGTGCGAGGACACAGGCTGTCGCAGGACAGGAACTCTGGTTTGTTCTCCTCTGCAAGCACCCGAAAGAGGCTTTTTATACCTAGCTCATATTAGCTAAACACAGCGAGCAAAAGTAAACTGAGGTTTAAATCACTAGTGCTTACCCAGGCTGATATCACTTTCGATTTCCAGGTAGTTCTCGGAAGCAGAATTAAACTTAAGCCTGACTGTCTAATTTATTCTGTTTTTTAACTGGACTTTCTATTTTCCCTTTTCCTAGAAATCTCATTCCTAACCAATGCAACACTGTCTAGGTTGCTTGTTCCTCTTTCGAAGCACACACACACACACACACACACACACACACACACACACACACACACACACACACACACACACACACACACACACACACACACACACACACACACACACACACACACACACACACACACACACACACACACACACACACACACACCACACACACACACACACACACACACACACACACACACACACACACACACACACTTGTCAAGTTTAGGAAGGACTTTACGTTAAATCCTTTAACCGTTTTCGAAAGTGTTATATTGGCAAAAGCTTTCACATCGCTGTGTGGTCAAGACACCCACAACCAAAAGACATTTGCTGTAATGGTGAGCTTGTCTGTCTGGAGGTTACTACAAGGCTGGGAAATACCCAACATGCATGAGTTCTGAACCACACACAAACTGACGTCATCCTTGTCATGGTTACACTATACTTAAAATAACAAGCAAGGGGATTCCAGTACTGGGAGATATATGATCCTTTTCTTATTAGTACCATGACACTAGTTATATCTGCAGTGACTTATTTCAAAATGTATGTATTGGAAAGGCAGTACAAGATCCAATTAAAAACAAACAAACAAACATACATTTACATACAGCTTTACAACCAAATACAACACAAGACTAGTTCAAATCAAAGAGACAAGCTAAACAAAGAATGAAGCCATATAGCCAATATGGGGAAGGGGAGGGAGGGAAGAGACAATACTGTTCTGTTTCTGCAAAATAGATGCTAGCACTGCTTTAATGACAGCGAGCCCGATCACTACTGTCATCTTCACTTTTGTCTTTCAGTAACAAGCTCCGAATGCAGGGAGGTCATTAGCGAGTATCCAGTGACAAGAATCCCTTTATAGGATAAATTACAGACAAACTGCATTCACCATTCTCCGGGGCCTCCAGCGAAAACAATGGCTCGTTTCATAGCAGCCCCATCCCGGAAGAATGCCACAGCTTTCCAAAGCCGACAATTAGAGTATTTTAAAAGCAAGTAAAGCATTTGAGTTATTGCAGGCTTGCTGCCTCTTGTGCAGGGGAGGCTAGGGACTCTGTTTCAATGGCTTTGTAAATCATCTATTTCAGGTGAGGTGGCTTGTAAACCCGACTGGAACTCTCATGTGGATGACCCTGTGGTTTTTGTCTGACCTTTAGCCTTTCGGCGGCTGCTTTTCTGAAGAACCCAAGTACCTCTCTTGAGTCAGTGGGGAGTTTATCTGGCAAAAATGGAGAAAGAGATGTATACTGGAGAGGAATCGATCTGGACTTCTTTTTACTTTAAGCTACAAAATGTATTTAATCTGTTATAATAGTGTGTTTTTGTATGTATATTAAATAAGAGGAATATAATGCAGTCGGGTTTAGATCCTGATCTGGCGGAGGTGTACCTTTACTCAGTACTCTGCAAACACACAGACACACAGACACCGGGACCAGATGCTTGTCTAAAGTCAATTTTGGCAGAACTGAACTCTTAAAAGGAGTGGATGCATAAGAGTGAAGGGATTACCGAATCCCACCCCCACAGCACAGGAGAGCAGGAGCACTGGGGAGCTGCGCTCTTCCAAACCCTTAACGCTTCACAAACAAAAACAGAGTTCAGTGGATGGGAGAGTGGGAGTCTACGAGCAGAGAGAGGACTTACTGTGAGATACAGCATGGTGTACATGGAGAACGACGCATGGCCGGAGAAGAAGGATTTCCTGGGGGGAAAGAAATAGAAAGTATGAATATACATAATAATAATAATTTTATTTTAGAAACGATGTACTGAAGTTGCCGGGGTATTTTGGCTCAATCTTTCTTGTCTGTTAGCTTGTTTGGGTGCATACAGTAGTCTAACACGACCGACAGACCCACCTTGCTTCCTGTATTTTGCTCTCATCGCCCAAACAGTTATAGTCGTCAATGTAGCCCAGTGAGCAGTTGATTTTGGTGAAGTCTGGCTTGCACACTGCCAGGAAGTGAGGGCGCATGCGGCCAACCGATACTTTGGCAATGTCGGTGAAGGACTGGCTGATGGCACAGCCGAAGATGAAGACCCCAACTTGCTTGTAGAGGGTGGAAACGTAGAGGTTGCTAATGAATGACCTTGAGCTCTTATTCAGGTAGCAAATCCGGTAACATTCCCCAATGATTATCTAGAAAGCAAAAATCAAGAGAGGTTTTAAAATTCAGCAGTGGATTTGTTTGTGCGGAGTATAAAAATCTCTTCTCATCCACTGTGCTGCGGAACAGGTCAATAAAAACCATTCAAAACAAACAGGAAGTCTTTAACCCAACAAGCTGAAATAGTGCTGCTGTAAAACCATTCAGTTACAAATGTATTGCAGGATTCTCAGGGTCTTTAAATAATTAACATACAACGAAGTCCACCAAGGTAACTATCTGAACACATGGGTAATAATCCTCACAGCGTTACTCTGACAACGAGAAACTCAAAAGAATTAAGGAGGGTCGAAACTGAAAGTCTGACCTGGCTGTGTATGTGACTGCACTGTGGGTCACCGTATAGACATTGAACTCTACAACTTCTGCAAGTTTCCAATTATCAGTAAAGTTGTGAGCTGGTCTACAGAAGCAGCTCTGTAGCTGGAATACCAGGCAGCAGTGTTAATGCACACATGGGGTCAACACCTCTCCAGGGCTTTCAGCCAGCCAAGTTTCAAAGAAGCAGGCAGGCATAAAAATGTGCACCCAGGTGCTCTTGGGGCATCACCTGGGCCACAGAACAAGCAACCCATACAGTGCTGTGCTATACAGCTATTATTCATGGGAAGGGTTTCCTACAATTCATGAGACTGAAGAAGTCCTGGCAAAACTTTTTTGAGAAACATATGTTTACCTCAACAGAGTTTCTTTTAGTAACGCTTAAAATGTAATGACTATTTAACTTCTAATGAACCCTATGATTTCATAATCCCTCTGCTCTGTCTTTGGCGGTCTTTGTGAAAGTGAACAAAACAGGGCTGTATTAGTGTGCAACTGAGAATACCTCTCCAAGAGCAGGGGGCACAGGTGCATGTAGTTCCAGGGTCTCCGACAGACAGCAAGCAATAGATTAATAAAACGTAAAACAAAAAGAACATTATCGGGCATGAGAGCCACTGGGGTGTCTAATTCAGCACAGCTGTTTTAAAAAAAATGATAGCACAGCAAGAGATGTAAACACGCAGCTTCCAAGATATGTTTTTAATAAGCCAAGTGCTGTGGTCTTCACTTTCTCTTAATGCAGGGGCATGAACAAAAGTCCTCTCTCCACCTAAACCCCGTGGACCTGCAGCTCTCATGCTGCTAGTTTGATTCTGTTGTCACGATTACTTTTATTACATTTTCTTTTTCTTTTTAAACATCCTGCAACAAACTGTCTGCTTACAGAATTGAAAAAATCCTGTTTTTTATCTACCTGCAAGTTCTCAATTTGAACCCAAACACTATTCAGCTCTCAGTAATGTCAAGCGGTCTCATCATTCTTCTTAAAAACACCACAAAATCACTTTAGAGCTTTTCAATGACATTCATGTTTTTCATGTTTGACATTCATGTTTTTGCGTTGCAGCTCAGCATTGCCTCCCTTCGCTGCTATACCCAAACATCCCAAAAGTGTTTACTGTGGATTGGGATCATTGTCAATAACCATCATACCTGAGCTCCATCAGACACACAATGAAATGAGTTTCCTAGCTCTCCTGCCATAAAACCCACACTTCTGAATCTTCCATCTTTCAAACTCTCTTTTAAAATGTTTAGAAAACAACAAACTCTGATTTTTTATATTATTATTTACCATTAGCCTTTTCATTTTAATAATAAAGCTACTAACCTAAAAAAAGAACAACTCAGACATTTCCTATATGTGCTCTTGTGAGTACTGTAAGTATTAAACTGACTCGCAATACCACAAGGACAGCTACACACGGAAAGCAGAGCCACACACAGCAGATGGTACCCCACCCCACCCCCCCAAAAAAAGAAAGTGTCATTTCTCCAAATGGTAATAAAAGATGTAGATGGAAAAAAAAAGTTCCAGATTAAATCAAAAAATATTTTACATATATAATTAACATATATATTATCAGATTTGTTCTGAAAAATCCTGGTACCACTGTCTGGTATCATTGTCGATGTTATGCTGTTATTTTTATTTCAGGTTTTGGAAACATATTCTGTAATCTGTTATTTGTATTAAAAAAATAAAACAAAGTCAAAAAGATAATGGCAGAACACATCTTGAAACAAACATGGAGTGAAATACATTGAAGAGAGACTTACAGAAAGAACTGCAATAAGAATGCCAGCTGCAGAAAGCACTCCATCGCTTATGGTGTCTCCGTTTTTGTAAGGGTACCGGATTGATTCGTCGCTGCAGTAAAACCCCCGTTGGTATGGCTTGATGGTGCTAGTTTCAATAATCAGGAAGGGAAGACCAGCTAGGGAGACAGTGAAAGAGGAGAAACAAGAACAAAACAAAATAAATCAATCAGGTTACCAGGACAAAACATGAGATCACAGAGTGTACAGGGTAGCCAGAGGGAAATGCAAAGGAGACGTTTCTTTTCAGAGAATCTTAAACAGAGGGAATAATTCAAAGTTGAACCCTCTCTGAA
This sequence comes from Polyodon spathula, assembly GCF_017654505.1. NCBI lineage: Eukaryota > Metazoa > Chordata > Actinopteri > Acipenseriformes > Polyodontidae > Polyodon > Polyodon spathula. The sequence continues at coordinate 2,505,380 of NC_054547.1, read as the reverse complement.
AGAATGGTAAGTTGGGTGTGTTCAACACCCACTGAGCAAACAAGCAATGAAATGTCATGTTAACTTACCTTACCATCGGCAATGCTTATCTGGCACAGCGAAGCACTGTAACAAAGTGGCACTTATTATACAAGGAAACTACATAACTGAACATTCAGTGCCATATATAAATGTTGCTGTGCATTAAATCAACGTCAAGCTGTGAATGTGTAAATGTGCTTTCGGTAATTAAAACATTAAACAAAACGGTAACGGTCGTTATTCAATTTAATCATAACTAAAATTAAATAGGTGGAGGTACTAGACTTCAGGGACATCAACGGCATGAACTCTGTTCAGAAAACCCACCGCAATGACCTTGTTCTGTCAGCTGGGATTGTGGGCACCAGGGTTAAGCTGGATCCAATTCAAACTTTCCTTTGCTGTCAAGATAAGTACAGACAACAGCCTGATCTGTCCGCACGTTCATTGTCATCTTGGAACAATCGATACCTGATGACAAACTCTGGAGCCTAGAAAGGCGTAGCTTTCAACATGGAAACTCCAGGCCAGGCATCACCCGGATTACCATCATTCCTGCAGGAACCTCTTACATCCTTTTGATCTTGCACTGCTTACTTCTTCTGGCGTTGTATCCGATTAGCAATGCATCATGTATTAAGAGTTTAGTCTCAGAAGTGGATCAGTAATTGGCTGTAATACAGTAGTGATACTTAATCTACAATGAGAAATGAATACATTTGTATTCTTGTTTTGGGTTGGTTTAGTGTATTTCAATCACCGTCCGATTTCTGTAATAACGTTTAAATGACAGATGCATGCAGCTGTGTACGCTTGCTAAATGAAAGATCCAAGAAGCAGTGTTTTCCCAAGATCTGAATCTATTTAATCAAAACACTGAGGTTCTTCTGTTATGCCAGTAATGTAACCACCCTAAATTCTAGGTCTGGAGAGAACAGCAACCAAGACAATCTGTGTCACATGTTTCTGTTTTTCTCTCAACACAATTTTGTGGCATTTTATTCCCAAAAGGACTCGCAAGCACCAGGTTCACAGGCAGTGAAAGAGACGGAGGACACAAAGAAAGACCATTTCAGTGATGTGTGGCATTCAAGATGTTGAAACAGTCTCTAACAGCAACGGTCTAATGCAGCAGAGTACAATGCCAGAGCTAATCCTTTAGCGGGGTCTTGAAACACTGACCATTATACCCACCAACACCCCCTTCTCAGTCAAATTTCAGTGTTGACTTCATTTCTGTATGCTCCTTTGTCCTGTCCTAACTAACGGATTATTTCAATGTTTATTGAAATAAACTTAAATAAGTTTCTTTGTAAAGAACTAAACATTGTAACAAGTGTACAGGATAAAAACAAACATTGTGCTTAACACCCTGGAGTATCTCAAGGCCCCAGTGTAAACTACACTGTACCTGCAGTGTTCATGACGCCAGTGAAAACCAAGTCTCCTCCCTCTGAATCACAGGTTTAATTGAGGATGCCCATTGAGGGAATTAACCAAACCAATTAAATACTCCAGTGGTCGCTATAAGTGGAAGCTATAAGGCTCGGAGAGGACCTAGGATAAGTGTAGTTGATAGATACTTCTTAATCAATGCATACCCAGAGTGCTTCCCTCCCCTCCCCTAATTCAAACAAATTCCACACTGTCAGAATTGAATATATGCAATACTTTGGAAGCTTCTGCTAATACTGAAACTTCTACAATCTTGGATATCCACTGACAAATGATGATTAAAATGAAATGGTTAGGTTCACTCTGGACTGCAGAATGAGGAACTCAATGAAATAATGATGGGTTTTCACACTGTAGTGCCCTGGAGTGACAGCACAGGCAACAAAGCGAGCAACTCAAAGTGCACCCTGCCCCTTTAAGATTCAAAGAAAGTCCAATTCCAACTTCCATAACGAGACCTTCAGCAACAATGGAGTGCCCTGCCGTCAAACAATACGTGAAAGGGACGTTACAAAGGGGTCCCAAGCAGCCCCAGGGAATGGCAGCCTCTTTCTCCGTATTGTGATTTCTTTTTACAAAAGCCCCACTGTTCTGCCCACTCCCCTGCGAACAGAAGCCACAATGCCAGGGAACGCTGTTTACCCGTCTATGGCATTGCCATGAGAGCTGCCTGGTATGTTAAGATTTCTTCAAAAGGGGAAAACAACAAGTGTCTTTGTGTAATTCACAGAAACAAAACACACACACACACACAAAAAAGACCCAACAGAAATGTTAAAGTGATTCCGCCAATCAAGGCCTTTAGGCTGCAGCGTTTTGAGTGTGTGCGTAAGGAGTGAGGGGGGGGGGTTAAAAATAGGGAGGCTCAACTAGGCAGCCCTTTATACAAGAAATGGATTACAGCATTCAAAAGATCTGTGATACCCGATTTAAATTGCTGTTTGCAAAGTAGAAGAATACAAATATATAACAATTTACAAGTCGCTCAAGACATTTGGTTATATAATCAACCCCACACTTGTGTTGCGACTGTGGTGTTTACTGCAGCAAAAACTGAGTCAGAGAAATACATGCACAAGAAAAAAAACTTCTAAAATCAGCGCAAACAGAAAGCAACGACAAGCAGCTGGTTGCCATGATGAAGTCCAGACCTAATAGCTGAAATGTTGGCTTGGTTTGTGTTTTTGTGAATTCATCCTCTGTGCTTTTAGCACTTCAATTATATCAGTCCCCTCACGCCTGCTGTTATGAAAAAAAAAAAAAATGCAAGTGCCATAACTTGAGCTAAACAAATGCTAATGTACTAAACACGCATGTTAAACCAAATATCTTTAAAAGGGAAAAAGCATGGGGCTCATTTTACTCAAGTGGTTTGGATTTTCTTTGCATAAACAAGATCATGTAAAGCTTGTTTAAACAAAACAACGAGACTAGACCGGGTAGACACAAGCGTCAATGCATTTACAGTACGGTATGCATTTCCATATAAAACTTCAGCAAGTACAATTACTATATTTGCTTATCAGCCCCCCGAATGCAATTTACTCTTTGTCAGACAATGAAGCATGCTTTTCTTAATCACGATTAAAGTTTATTTTCAAAAGCAGCGGAGTGCCCCGGTCGTTAGACGGTCATGCCTCTTGAAAATGCTGCATACTTAAAGTGAAACAGTTTAAACACCAAAAAATCTTGGAAATTAAGTTTGATTTTGGCAGAAGTTTATCTTGTGGAGTTGGAACTCAGCTGAGGCTGTGCGTGTGGTTCTGCTATAACATGCAAACCAGGTTCTTGCATAATGCAACAACACTGCCGGGTGTGAAGGGGACTGGGAACCAGCAGACTCTTCTTTCACAGGCCAGACCAGCCACTGGAGTGGATTGTGACCTCACTTCCTGTCTTTACGTGCAAGCGAGACTGACCAAGGAGGGGGGGGTACCTGATAAATAAACTAACAAACAGCTCTGTAACAGGAGTCCTTTTACTTTGCCAGCACAGTTTGCCAGTCCTAGTAACCTGGTCTCTGAGGCATATTTTCAATTTTCATAACCATGTCCAGAACATTAATTCTGCACACCCATCAGATGGGGCTGTGTTGCATGTTGCTGGGGGTGGGGGGGTAATTAGGGGTTACCCATTCCCAAGAGGTATTTCATAATGCAGGAGTCACTAGTTCCAGCTTGGTAGGCAATGTTACTGGAGCATGTGAACTGAGAAACCCTTCAGAGAATAAACAGCCAAAATAAATATCCTTCAGACCAAAGAATGGAGGGGGGGGACAGAAACAAAAAGAAAAGAGAATAGAATATGTATTCTGGCACTTTTCTGGTATTCAAATTTCAAGCTAGGCAATTGTGTGTTTTTAGTTTAGCAGAACCATTTGATTTTCTGTGTTTGTGTCTCCGGGTGCTATTCTTGTACACCTGTTGGGGTATCCTCTTTTTATTCTTCCTTCTTTGACATTCTCTCCAGAAGAAAACAAAAACAAAAAAAACACACAAAACAAACAAAAAAAAAACAGTGCAATGGAAACATGGCATTCTGAACTCTGACAATCTATTAACCCGGACCTCCTTCTCACATCCCTGCCCGACAGCACAATGACTGATTAAATCAGGTCATGGACCAAATGGTGACCTCACAGGCCTTCAGAAGGAAAAGGCCATGAACATAAGTAGATGTGCAGGTCCTCCACAGAGGTGCACTAAGCCCGAGAAACTCTGTTCAAGTCTCTCCCTTTCCTTGACCCTTCAGTGTGAGTGTACCTTTAACCCTTTCTCTCTTCTCCAAGCAACCTGCTTCCCAACAGGGCATCTTCCCAAAGCTGACAGCCTTAACCAGAGCGCAAGTGACCACCACGCCACTGTCCATATGACCTTTCACCTGTACAGAAACAATGAGCAATAAATGGCCAACCTTTGTCTACCCGCCCCACTGCAGGCTGTGCACTCACACACGCGCTCTGTTCAGAGGTGTTATTTCAGTGTCACACTGTACCTGTATATGGGTGCAGTGATACCAGCTCCTCTATAGCTGGCAGGGCAGGTTCAACTGCTCATGTGACCTGAACCTGGTAACTGAGACCCTCACTTGTAACACGGATCAAAAGCCATCCAGCCTGTCAGTTACTGGGAACGGAGAGAACAAACACACAGAAGGGCTGGCATTCTGTTGGAATGTGCTTAACTGCAACATTGTATGTTTGTGAAAGATATGAAGGGCCTCTGCCCTAGTAGTTTATTTCTGTTGTTTTCTACATTAAAAACAATTCAATCTTCATCCCCTAGTGATTATGACATTTCCCTGTGCTGCTTCTTAAATCCAATTCAACTGATTTTCACAAATAAAAATACATACATAAATAAACAAATAAAATAAAATAAAACATTATATATATATATATATATATATATATATATATATATATATATATATATATATATATATATATATATTATATATATATAAAAATCAGGCTTTTGACAAACTGTGAAGATTTTCTATTACTAACAAGTATATCTCACCACAAATACGCTACAAAATAGCGACTTGTAAGAAATGTTTGTTTTTATATGTTGTTTTTCTCATTATCATTATTAAATGACACTAATCAATGGCAATCTTTGTATTAGGCTGGTTCCCAGTGTCTGCTCCTGAGAAACACTGGGATTTTTTTTGTTGTAAATTGGCAGTGTGCCAACAAGTTTCTTGTGAGTTTTTGCTTATTGTTAAGCAGACCAATAGCTCAAAACCGAACAAAAGTGAGACTATGGGAATGGAAGCTGGGAAATGTATGTTAATTAGTAAACTTCACAGGCTTTAGGGAATAGCGAGGAGAAGGGGCACGTGGTAATTATCACATCACCAGGACGCCTAGTCCTGACAAGGAAGGTGGTGCAGATTGAGACGTCTGCATCTTCTTGTGTCACATTCCGCATGTCGGAGAGACAGGCTCAGTGGGAAGATCAGCGTGAGGAATCCATGTTGTGATCTTGGGAGAGTGGATGATAACTTCTACATCCAAACCCACAGATTAATGTTGCTATGGCCCCAGACCTCTCACCCCTCTTCTGAAAGTGGGTAGGTTTTAAGAAACCTCCATTCAAAAGATAATTCTTTACTCAGCGGGACAGATCGCTGGACTGATGTGACATGCTGGTCTCTGCGGCCTTTTAAACCTGATGTTTCCACCACCTTCACTGGAATGCATGGCAGTGTTTTGCACATCACAGGAAACCAGTGCTTGTGTGACAGAATGCTAAGGTGACAATTCCCACAGGCAGGACAAAACACGGCTTTGTTGAAGAACAACCAGTAAAAACACAGAATCAGAAGAAAACACAAGCCAGAAGGAAGGCTAAGCTGTATCACTGGTACACCAGCAAGGGAATTCTGCCGCCAAGATTAATTCCCACAAACAGAATCTTAAAAACCATTATAAATGGGTGTGTCTGCACTGGCTAGATCTCGAATGCCTCTGTGTTTGTTGATTTTATTAGTTGGTCGAGCCAGGGGTATAGTTAGGAGCTGTGGTTTTGTTTCTTATAAATCACATATGAAAAATCACTGGTAAGGGATTTGTCAGAATTTCATGATGTCTTATGCCTGTGTCTAAATGGCATTCCGTGCATAAAACGCACAGCACAGTTAAAAAAAACCCAAAAAACCCACTTTTTTTCTATGTTTAACAATAGTTTCCGAATCCAGTCTGTTTCTTTCAAACTGCACAAAGACCACGTGTTACCTTGTATTGAGTTAGCAATTACAACCTTGAGTTCTGCAACACAGTCTTTTACAGTTGCCACAATTTTGTGCACTTCTCCCTGTCCAGTCATCCCTCCACCTTATAGACAGCACTCCAAAGCAATGTAATGTCAACCAGTCCAGTGCAGATAGCTTTGTCTAAAAAAGCTGCTGATGTCAACAGGCTAGAGAGAGGCAGCCAATCCCTTCCTTTTTGATTCTCTCAATACATTAAACAGGAAACAGGGCCAGTCCAGTCATGAAAACATTTGCTTACTAAGAGGTTTTTTTTTTTTTTTTTTTTTTTTTAATAGAAGTTAAAAAGCAGCCACCAGTTCACAAACTTTCCCTTATAGGTGGTTCTGTTGGTTTCATGATGTTGGTTTACAGCTCTGTACAGTTTTATCTACACAATCTATCCACATGAGTACTAGAGTGCTGCTTGCTCTTGTAGGCACAGTAGCACACAGGGGCTTAATAAAAATATTCCATATTTACATGACCCTTCGCAACATTCGGTTCATTTTTATACAAGAATTTAGTTCTTTATTTTTGACACTGTAAACTGTATGCAGTATTCCCATCCAGACGAAGCATGAGAGAATATTTCTTGGAATGCAGAACAATCCTCAATCAATTACTGTACGAAGCCAGTCCTTCAATTGAAATGCCCCAGTGAGGGATTCCCCAGTGAGGGAGAGTGTACCCTCCAAGTCCCAGGACTCTTCACTAACTTGAACTCCTGCACGTTTCAGATACAGTGAAAGATGTCTTTGTTCCCCCACCTCCTCTCCCAAATCACCTTATCCTGCATTTGAACCCCTAAGCTTTCCAATATTCTAGTTCCCTTGCTGTGCAGTCAATTGCCTGCCTCGTCACTGCAACATAATTGCTCTCAACCCTAAGAGCTTCAGCGCCGAAGGTTTCCAGGGAATACAGTACTTTCTCATTTTAAGAAAAAAAAACTTCACGAAATGACTCCAAATTGTTCGCAGCACTACCTCTTGCGTGGCAGCTTAATAATTGCAGCTTTAATCAAAATATGTAATACACTACAGATGAGAACGCCAAGCAAAGACTTATCAAGCATTCAATTAGAACAGACCTTGATCTCTCTAATCTTGTTTGAAATGCCGTGAAAGAATTTTAATTTTCCTTTTTTTTTTTTTTTTTACAATTTCATTTAACCTACTTTATTACATCAAGAGACAAACAGGACAATATTAACCATCAAGATAAAACACTGAAACCAGTACAGTGTGTGTGTGTTCAACTATAAAATAATTTGAACTAAACAAAACTTTCTGGTCGTACAGTAGTTTAAACAGAGCAGAAACTCAATACTCGTGAAACTCCCTCCCTTAGTCCACAAGCAAAGTAAAATAGAAGGTTATTTTAGGATAACAATGGTGTAATTTGTTGAATGAAGTACTGTGTGTTCAGGAGATATTAAGAATGAGTGTGTTTTATAGCTTCAAGCAGCGTTTGCTTCAAAGAGGTCGGTCCTTGTTGTACCTCATCTGAGATTCATGCCTAATCCTTCTAGACCCCATTAAAAGAGTATGCATGTACTGAAGGGGAGAGGTGTGTACAGTCCATTGCAAGTTTTACTACAGTGAGGAACAGCTGGCAGCCTCTTCGGTTATATGGTCATCCCCACTTAATGTGCCAGAAGGTTCATGACCCTGAAACTAATCATTCTGGGACAGCATGCAATTCTGTCTGTGTGTGGCTAGAGATTAAAACACTACTTTGTCAAATAAATAAATAAATAAATAAAAATAATAATAATAATAATAATAATTATTATTATTATTATTTTTTATTTACAGTTTAAGAAAGTTCTCAGAACACACACACAAGAAATCCCCTTCAACTTACACTCTGTTCTTCAGATGCTAAATCTGTAAAGTCACAAAAAAAAAAAAAAAACACACACACACCTAAAAAGAAAGACAATTCTCAAGCAAGCACTTCACTTTTCAAAACAATAATGGAATTATCCATGTCAGCCCATCCAAAACGAATGCCTCAGATCTTTCATACAAAGCCACTGCTTTTGTCTACTTAAAATGCTTCGAGTGATTTGTGAAAATCAGTTACAATTACCAATGCACTACAGGCTTTGAGGGTAGAATTACAATTAGGGTTTAAAAAAACAAAACAAAACAAAAAAAACAGAGATTGTGATCAACTGTTAAAGATGCTTTGTATCCAGATACAGATCTGTACAGAAAAAAGCTCTCTTCTACAACTGCAAAAAGTATGTTTCTAGTACCTAAATACTATGGCCGCATCTGTCAGTTTATAAATGGGAACCATATATTGTAATGTCTATAGGAAATTGGCAAACAAACAAACAAACAAAACATCAGACACAATTCCTGCACCTGTTTTACATTCTTTTCATTGATACAGGGGCCACATCATGAATCCGGGGGTCAGAGAACACAACAAATGGATCAATCTACAGACCTGCTGCTCAGATTCAATGTCTGCATGTATTGTGTAAACACGTTATTGTGTAAACAGCTAAGGGAATGGGCAGTACGAACAGGCGGTGCTTTAAAACTCTGGTTTAGAAGAAAAAGTAAAGATTGTAGGATAACAATGGCTGCCACCAGTGAGGCATCACAGAACCATTCAGTCTTAATCAAAACAAATAATCGGCAGGGTTTAACGATTTGCGAAACTGTCCTCTTTTGGAAAAAAAAAAAAAAAGGAAAGAAAAACATTAAGGATAATGCTACCTAACAATGAAGTGGATTCAGCAACAGTAACAGGTTAGCTTGTGTGTGCAGTGATTATGTTTGTGAAGGTGGGAAACGAAAGTGGCCACTTCCTTTTTCATGGTAAATCCCTTTTACCACAACTTAACCAGAATCACATGAAGGATGATGATTGATGTTGCTTATTGCCACTAGTAAGAGGACGCACCCAGGGGCCTCTAAATCAAAAAGAAGAACCTTGCTTTAATTAAAGTGACTGACGTATAGAAGGGATGTCCTGCCTTCACTTTAGCTTGGGACTGCTGACAAAGCGCACAGCCCATTGATAAACTAATTAAGAGTCATTACAGGGCTGGGAAAGCCAATCACCACCTTCACCCTTCAACATATAATTCTTCTCAGCTTCTGCTGATATGATAAAGCAGACATTCCACTGCCAAGAAGTGCTAAAGCAGAAAATAAACATACACAGGTTAAGACAAAAGCCACACACGAATAAGCCTTTGTCTGTAGCTCATGCTTTCGTTAATGTGAATCATGCTTGCCAAACAGAGAAAAAAGAATGTTTAGATTTCTTAATGTAAATTTAACACAGACACACGCCCTTCTTTGAGGTTACCTACGAAGCTTGTTGGTATGAACAGGCTCTGATCTTCCTAGTCACGTTCAGTTTTGTTGCACCACATGCAAAAGAACACCGTGTTCTGTGCTGTATCCAGGGCAATGGCACTGTACATTGAGCGAGTTGCAAATGCCATGCAAGAAACACTCCAATAAAAGGTCCTGAGTGATCAGAAATGGCTGCTCTGAAATGAATATATCTGAGCTAAAGGCAGAGCAACATGGTGGCTATGTTCACATGCTAATGTAGGTAATTCGCTGTCCGTGACGACACAAAAGAATGCATTGTGTACATTGATGCGCCTCTAACTGTCCTCAGAGTTATTGTTCAGGGGACTGAGTTCCACCGCTGTGATCCCAAAGGGGTGAGCCAGTTTACTAATTTAAGGGATGCTGAGTCGAGTCCTGCCTGAAAGCAGAAAGCAGGGTGTGGGGGACTCACACTGTCAAAGCATCAGCAATGAGTTATCTTTAGCTTGCAGCATTTCATCAGCTAACACCAGGAAACTAATTCTTCTGTCATGGTGTACCTTTAGTTTCACTGAGATCGTTGACAGTCAAGAGGAAGATATCCAGGGTGTGCTAAGCTCACTTTAGCCACACTGCTTTGCACGTGTTTTGGGCCCTGTTCTGGACACAAGCTTTCAGGGACCATATATATATAGATATATATATATATATATATATATATATATATATATATATATATATATATATATATATATTAGATATATACATATACTATCTCGAGCGACGTTGGCTACTTTCTCTGACATTCACATTGGTTACAAGTTGAGTGCATTTCAGTTTCCAAAACCTTGAGAAGTTTATCAGCCTTCTTTTTTAAAACAAGCTATTATTTAGTGTGTGGTGCACTGTGGTCAGGGTGATTACCTGCGCTAAGAACATGTGGTCCTGGAACACCACTTATGTCACCTGTAACACTTCACTAGTATCTAGACATGCTCTTTCTCAACAGTTTTTAGAATCCTGAACACACCAGTATCTAGTATGGTTAAAATAAACAGAGAGGTAAACCTAGGATAGGAAACACATACAAACATCCCACATGCTTGCTGTAAATGCCCTTTTAATTACAACGTTAAGTAAAGCTTCTTCCCTCGTAAAATTCTGTAGGTATATAATTCAGTCATGTTCTAACCAACCTCAAAACCAAAGGCTTTTTAAACCAGCACGCTGCTTATGAATTGTGAAAATGTGTTACAGAAGGAGCACACAGCACTACCGTGCATCAACCATAAAGAAACCTAGCCGTTAAAACTAGCTGTGCATTCCCATAAAAAAAGAGAGCACAGCCCCTCCAGCACCCTTTACATGTCCCAGTATTGTGCATGAAGCACTCTGCTGTACAGCAGAGCAGTGCTCAACAGGGTTCAGAGATTTCTACTGCAGTTTTATAGCAGCTGTTTGTCATGCAACATAACTGGACGGTGTGGACAGTGTAGTCAGAATCAGGTCTAATTTAAATAACATGCACAGCACATAAGCTTATTCGGAAGTTAACGTTGTAGGTGGTGTGCGCATTGTAATCATACTAATAATAATAATAATAATAATAATAATGAAACCTCTTTAAAGAGGCTGTGGTTTTGTGCAGCTATGGTCATATCAGATCTCAACGTATACAGCGTTTTGGCCACCCAAATCTCCTAAAATGCGAAGCAGTTCATTTCAATTGCAGCAGAACAAGGTCTTGTTTATAGGAGCTGGAGGCTTGATATCAACATTTCGCTCAGCCATCAGACCACTAAATCTGCAGATGTCAATGCCGAGGTGTATAAATCAAATGCTTAAGGGTCTATAAACCTATTAAAGCCTTTGAATTCTGCCTTGAAGAGAGTTGTATCGGATCACAGTCTGAGCAATTATCCAGCAATTAACAGAGGGTGCAGTGGGAATAGGCTGACCAATAAAGTTTCACATCTCTGACCAAACTTGGCCACACCTCAGTCCAGGCATTGTTTTTGTTTTTACCTACAGTATACCAGCCTTTCCTGAAATACCCCCTTTAAAATTATTCCAGATGTCACATCAAGAGGGGTCTCTGGCCACTTAAATTGAGGAATGTCAGAAATATGGGAAATATTTATAGAATGGGGCTGTGAAAGCAACAGTAAATCTTCTGATCACAGCTTAAAATGAGAAAGTGTATTGGCTGAGAGCTACTAGACAACCAGGAAACCGAATTAAATTGAAAACATTAAAAAAAAAAAAACAACAAACTTTGCCAGGACAATAATTTAACTGAAAAAAATATGAAGATTTAAACCACTAAGTGGCCTACTTCATACACAGAGCAAACGTATAGTTCCTTATAATCTCCAAACTGCAGTTGGGTAAATTAGCAATAAAAGCCTCTTAAGGGTTATTTCATTAATACTGCAAAGTGCATTGGAAATACTCTTTTTAAAAGATACTATTGACCAAAGGCACATAGGTCTTTACTATGTTTATTGGTACTACTTTATAACTGTTGCTTTAGCTAACTCAATAAAGGGGTTTGTAACCCAATGTTTGGCTTTATTTTGTTTAAAATCCCTCTCCTGTCAGAGTTAATTATTAGAATCTTGTGCCTATTTCATTCTAGAACATATTAAACTTGAGTACAATACTCACATCTGAACCAGTGAAATGTTGCTAAGTATCACCCTTGGATGACAACTCTATTTTTACTGCCAGCATGATATCCAAGGGGTGGGGTTGTGTGGGGGGCAGCACAAACCTCAGGTTTTTATAGAAAGGGCAATAGGGTGATATATTCCTGTAAACAAACTTTACAACTGGAACACAACAACTCTGACCTGATTTCAAGATTCAGTTCAAGCTTGAATGAGTTCCCAGTGCTTTTGTGTTACGGGAGAAAGAAACGAACACAATGATCCTGTAGGTGAAAAGCATTAGTGGAGCTGGAGTAATAACTCAACGCCAGCGATCAGCTTTCCGAGGTAATAAACATCTAACAGATCCCGGTGTCAGAAATCCTCCCAGCGGGAGGAGCCGGCTACCCAGAGCAAACACTAAAATGAACTGTGCTGGGTCTGCCGTTGACCCCGCCGTCACCAACAGAGATCAAAGACAACCCCCAATAATGAGGTTTGGAGGGGAGAGACCACTTTCATTACAGCCTGACCCGCGGCAGTGAGCGACCACCTTCTTACACGGACCACTGCCACTTCCGCATCAAAAATATATGTATTTAAAAAGTACAAACTATGCCAGTATTGGTATGTCATATATATATATATATATATATATATATATATATATATATATATCTACATATATATATATATACGTCAGCATAACGCGACCTTTATAAAGTCGCTTTCTGGAGACGAAATGTGACCAAGATTTATAAAGGGCTGCACAGTAAGACACAAGTGAAGGAGTTACTGGAAGTTCACAATAGTCAGATGAAAGTGTTTGTTGGGGGAGGTTTCCCCACAGTAAACTTCAATGGTCAGGTTAGCTAAAATAACTTCCACAGCTTCAACGTGGTAGCTGCTGTATACACTAGAAGCAGTAATAGAAGCATCTATTGTAAATATTCTCCGGAAAGGGCGAAGTCATATTTATTATCAGTCGTACTGAGAATACATATGACTTCATTCTTTCTGAATAAATTGTTTGCATGTGTGTTTCATTATTTTTTTATGGATTCGTATAAGCACCTCGTTGAAGGACAGCACAAGGGACATACTAGATCAGAAAATGGTATTCAATGCATCTGTAATAGTTGCTTCTTTGTTATTCTACTGGACAGCAGAATAACTAGATATGATCCGCACAAGACTCATTAGGGTTCTGATAAATGTAACATGTTTGTGTTTTGGCATCAAAAGAAAGACACAGGGCTAAGTATCTAAAAGAATACTCTGTTGATTAAGAGAACACCTCAACAGCCTATCTTCATCCCTCCAGCCCCATTCGCAGAGGAACAAAAACAAGAATTTGCAAAGCTGTGCCTCACAAAATCTCTGCAGCAGGTAATCAGAAGCAGCTGCAAAGCCCACTGAGTCAAAACATGGTGGAGCAGGAATCCGGTTCCCAGCATAGAGGGAACCAGAATCAAACGCTGCAGGACACATTCTTTTTTTTTTTTGTTTGTACCCAAGTTGTGTGCTTTGTTTCCAAAAAATACCACAACAGAAGGCAAGATTTCAATGTCTCAGGCAGAGGAGGACATGCCACTGGGAACACACGCTAATTTATTAAAAAAGCAACTTTAACATTACAGAAAAAACTACGTTTGACAAAGAATGGGGGGGGGGGGGGGGGGGGGGGGGGGGGGGGGGGGGGGGGGGGGGGTGGGTAATTTCTTGTAATTAATCTATTTTTTTTTTTTTTTAACCAAATGTTATAAACTTGACAAACACACTTAACATCAAATGTGACGGGACCAACACAGATATGCTATTCACATGTGGCTGACTGGCAAATGAATTAAAGTACTCACATCACTGTTATTTTCCAGAGAAATGACATTATTCCCAGTGTGTGCATGCACTTGATGATGCCTGGGGATCTAACACAGAGAAGTCTGAGATTGAACGTCTATGGTGACATTTCTAAATGACTATTATAAAGGCATATTCCTCATTTAATGATTATATTTAAACTCTCTTTTCTTGTCGTCTTTATAGACACCTGAAATCCTTCCGCAAAGAGCGTGAAAGCCGCTAGTCTGGTGCAATTACATACTATGAGTATTAACCAGTGCTTGCCAAAGCGCACTGTCAAAATACTGGCGGGGATGGTACTTCGCAGACTCTGCGTTAGATTACTTTATCCGACGTAAATGTGTCCGTTTGACCCGATACTACAGTAATCAACTTCGAGGAATTAAGTTAAAGTGCTGAAACCTTCACCGCCCAAGATAAACCGAGTGTTTATCGAATTACAAAAAATGTAACATGGGAATCTCAATGTCTCTACTGTCAGCAAACGTGTTAAATGATGGATGATTTATTGCTATTGCCTCGCACAACGACCAAACGTTCACCTCTCTGTCAAATTGCTATTATTGTAACAAAGCATGCACCAGTGTACAGCTGCACCAACAGACTCGGGTCTGCGCTGCAACAGGGTATTGTAATACTGTAACCAGGAAAGTTCAGCACACTCGGACAAATTGTTCATGCAAAAGCAATTATATCAGAAATTCGTTATGTGGCAGGGAATTGGATCGACAGAGCTACTGTCACACATGGTTAGCTGCATGAGCAAAAATTTAAACTTCCACAGTATAGCCCATATTTCTGAACAAAAATAAACGGTGCCATTAATTAGACTCGTATGGTTCAAATAATAATAAAATGTGATTGAAGTAGGTCATTAAAAAAACAAACATCTGTACGCAGTTTATTTATTAAAAATAAAGCATTTTAGAAAATGAGCGCATCTTGTCCGTTGTTCATGACCCTTTAATGAAACATACAATACTGGGGAATGTTGCATTTGTTGTTAAATGTAATACTGTACTCACCCAGAATCAAGCAGAAGAGATCAAGGCAGACCAGCAAGCCCTTCTTGCTGTTGTCTTTCCCGTTACTGTTGTTATTTAAGGTCGGATTTCCACCGTTTCTGGTCTCTGGGGCCATTGCTTTGTCGTACTTGTAGTTTTGCATTTAAAAACTTTTTTTTTTCTTTTTCTGTTGTTTTTAGCCGGGACAAAACTAAAATGTAGCGGCGAGCGTGACCCTCTTTTACCGCAAACAAAACAACAAAAGCGTTTGTAAAGAGGAACAAAGCAAACACGTTGTTTCTCTAGCGACTTTGTTGTCGAGCACAGGAGACTTCTGTAAATGTTCACTCCAGTAAAACTCCCGAGTTGTTTCCCAGTCTTGTTGAATCTCTTGTTAGAGTATTTCTTATTCTGTTTTGAAAAAAAGAACGTCGGCTTCTTTAAGCTCGTTGCTGTGCCGTTCTTTTTTCTTTTTTTGTTTGTTTTATCGTTGTAGGTGTACTTGGCTTTTTTTTTTTTTTTTTTTTTTAAAAACGGGTCTTGTTTAGTTGTAAGTGAATGGGTGCTGAAAACGACTTTGTGATAGTAAAAAAAAAAAAAAAAAAAAGGGCATGTATTTAACTGCAGCGTCTCTATTTGTGTTTGCACTTTGTCTTGCCCCTCCTGTTTTATGAATCCTTCATCTTCTCCTCCTCCCCCAAATCCTAAGGTTCAGCCCCTTTTTTCGGGAACGTTTTATTATTTCAGCGCTAGGAGAACGCGCAGGGTAGCTTTGACAGACAGACAGACACACAGTTCAGTACAAAAGTTAATAATAATACGCGTGTACACCCTCCTCTCCACACACTCTTCTGAGGGGTGATCTCTAACGAACCTGTACTTTATATTGTACTGAAAGCAGCACTCCCTAAAATAATATTACTTTTATTACTGCACTGTAAATATCAATGAATAATAACAGACATAGCAAACATTTAATTTATTATTATTATTATTATTATTATTATTATTATCGTTTGAAATTTTAAAATGTGTTGTTCATATTTGGGTACCAACCAAAAGGGAATTTATTCCACATAATCAAATATGAATAAATCTTTTATGTTAATGATTGATTTATTATTGTTTATAAATTGATTTTGAAATATTTTCAAATAATGTGTTCATATTTAAAATGTATTAATATAAACAAGCTGATCCAATTATACGTTCAAATGTAATAATGGTTGAATAATACATTTTTGGCACCCTATGCATATTTTACAGTATAGAATAATAATAGAGCTCCATTGTGCAGAGCCCAGCTGTTGTTAAATCTGCTGCGGGCTCATGCTCTGTGATAATAACATCCCTGGTCAAGTAACTATTAATTTAAGTTTACAAAATAAAACAATTGAGGCTGAAATGCATTCGTGCTAAGAATGTTTTCTCTGTACAAGTTCAAGTTTTATTTAACGTGCGTTTTTTAGAACACTAAATCAATATTTACACTCTTGTTTTTATTTGATTTTGAACAATTTATCTAATAACAATTAGAACTGCTTTTCAGAAAACATGTTGTTAGCATGTTAACGTGTTAAACTGACCAGCCTTGAAAAAACACTGAGAAGTAATAACACGCACAGAGTGCTGAAAATCAATCAACAAGTCAACAAGTAAACAAGTAAACATCAATTGGCATAAAGTTGTCAGATTTAAGCCCGCTGATCAGCCCACGAGACCGGAGCGGAAGTGTAAATGAGCGGAGCGAGGCGCTTCGCATACGTGTAAAGGATAATTAATGAGCCCCCCCCCCCCCCCCCCCCCCCCCCCCCCCCCCCACCTCCCCCCCCTCTCCTCTCTCTCTCTCTCTCTCTCTCTCTCTCTCTCTCTCTCTCTCTCTCTCTCTCTCCCTCCCTCCCTCTCTCTCTCTCTCTCTCTCTCTCGGCAACGACGGGCGAGAGGACGTGCGATGTGGAACGTAGAATGTTTATTTCGTTTGCGTGATTTGATTGTCGACGACCCTTAGCTCAAAAGTTGACCCGACACTTTATCTTATATGTTCACCGTATCAATAATATACCCAAACACACGCACACGCAAACAAAAAATTTTAGTCAGGTCAAGTTTCTTCTCTGTGTGTATATATATATATTATATTAATATATATATATATTATATATATATATATCATAGTATATCCTGTCACAGTATAAAGAGGAATTGTAATTCCATTCATCTCAACCCTGACCTGAACACCCATTCAGCCCTGTGCCTCTCAAGCAGAGACTGACACTTGCTCTGTGCCAAATTGAGCAGTACCTTTTTGAAATGGATTATTCCCCCTGTGGGGGAAACTGCGCTGATACAAACCATCAAATTTAACTGGTGACCTGAGCGTCTGGATTCAAACCAAGACCTCCAGTGAAGTGAAAGGCAAGCGAGGCTAAGTCTAGTGCCTGAGCCGGTGGCGCCACCTATCTCTCACACAGATGAACTTTTCAGCAGAGAACAGAATTTTCGTTTGCCTGAGACCGGTTCATTAGAAAGTATGATAAGCATATACCTGCTGGTGTCCCTAACAATAGTACTTGAAATACAAATGCAGTGGGGTAATAAAGCAGGGTTATGAGTTTTAGGACGATTGGGTTAAGATTCAAGATTATTAAAATAGACCCTTATACACGTTCCTCTTAGCAAAGACAGCATTCCAGTTCCTAATATTGCATTGTATAATGACACACCTACTGTACTTTATGTATTAAAGCATTATGAAAATTTTAACCTTCCTATGATGTCATTGTTTTGCAGCCAACCCAGGTGTCTTGAGTGTTTCTAGACAGCTGTGCGAGTAGTAGATACCATCATTTGAGTGAAGGGTGAAGAACAAAAAAAAAAAAAAAAAAAACACTTGTGCAAAAAACTAGTATATACTTAACCTTATCTGTGGAACAATCTGCGGGAGTATCTGTGACAGCTGAAGCTCTTTCTTTTGCATGTTGTGTATGGCAATGTGTTGTTTGCATGGTTGTCCG
Source organism: Polyodon spathula (assembly GCF_017654505.1). Lineage (NCBI taxonomy): Eukaryota > Metazoa > Chordata > Actinopteri > Acipenseriformes > Polyodontidae > Polyodon > Polyodon spathula. The sequence goes on along the minus strand of NC_054547.1, from coordinate 2,487,315 downwards.
AAGCACTTGGACTAGTTCAGAGGACCAGGACAGACAGGAGTTCTGTTTCATTCTTTTTATTAACACTTCCAATGAAATTAAAACACAGACTACACTACTCCGAAGCAAGTGCACAAAGGCACCTTTTTATCTTAACAGTACAACCAGCAAGAAACCACAGTTCAAGTTCCAGCTGAATTCTTCTATTTAAATGAGCAAATAGTGGCATATCCAGGACGGGGGCCTTCTGAAAATACTGGCATATCTAGGATTCTGAAAATACTGCTACTGCAGTAATTATTATTATTATTATTATTATTATTATTATTATTATTATTATTACCCTGCTTGTCTGTGCCTGATGGATAAAGCATCCCTTTCAAAGTTTCTCTTTTTAACCGTGAGCAATTGCTGCCATCTAGTGTCTTGTAGTAGATATGACAAATAAAATCCGGGGAGAATGCGTCTGGAACTGAAAGCCAGCGGTAAATAATTATTCAAAGAAAACGTGTCCTTTCTTGTTACTCCCATCGATAGGCAGGAATACCTGCTTTGATGCACATTAGTCTGTAAGCAGATGTATTTAAGCCTTTCCACTTTGTCCAAAATAGAACAGCAGATAAGGTTAAAATCACCCGCTGCACTCAATAATCAAACATACACATGTTAATATGGAGATAATAATGAACGTAGACACGTTATTATAAACACAGTGAGGTGCTAGTTTGAAGAAAGTGCAACAGGATTTATACACGTTGCCAGGGATTTTGCAGCCCCTCCCCCCGCTAATTCATGATACGTATCTCATGACTTAGCATATGAGGTCATAATAAGACACCTGAACGTTCACAAATTCGACGTCATCAAATTTAGAATCTGCAGACGTAGTAGAGATAAGCGTTGTGCCTCGACGTTCTAGAATCAACCTGCATGACACAGTCTCGCCATATATAGTGCTGGCGCTCCAGACTCCGCTTGTAACCCTCGGCTGCCTGGCGCAGGGTAAGCATTACCCCTGACAAGAGTGCGCTCCACTCCGCTCTCTCCCTCTCCCTCTCTCTGCACTCTGGGTAGACTCCGCACAGATTCCAATGGTAAAATGGCTGAGAAAGCGAAGCACGAAGGCAGGGTTAGAATAGGACACTACGTCCTCGGAGACACCCTGGGAGTTGGCACCTTCGGAAAAGTAAAGAGTTAAGTGCGCTTTTCGTTTATTACGCTGTATTTGCATGCCATAGGGTAATGTCGTGTGTATTAACAAGGATTGTAATAGTAAAATGTGACAGTTGAAGACTACGCCGTTTGCGTAGCGTAGCCTTGAGAGAAGCTAGAATGTCTTAAATTAAGCGGATAGGTTAAATGGTGTTGGAGAATTGGGATTGATGTGACATTGCGTACATCTCTTCCTCGCTAGGCTGCACACACAGCTCAGGGGCGGCCCCGCTGCAGCTCCTGTAAATATTATTGTGACCCGTTGGATGTGGCGTCGCAGTGTGCGCAGGGAGGTGACAGACGAAAACACTGACTGGCGATTTTACATTTTGGTTAGGCCTACAGATTTTAAATAACACAGTGTTTGTTTTATATTATAGAGATCATCAGAACTGGTGGAAAGCTGCCTCGCATTGACTGGTTTTGTACCAGTAAGAGCGCTGTTTATTGTCAGCTCCACCAGTATTAGGAACAGGATATACGTTCAGGATTTGCAGCACTTTTCTGCAGCAAAAACTTGAACGAGAATAAAAGAGAACACATCGTGTATAAATCAGGCCGATTAACAGTACATTAAATTGTGCATGTTCTACAGTGCGTGGTTTATAGCTGTGCTTATTATCAGAACACACACACACACACACACAAATATAACATAGAACATTTATTTGGCAATAGAATTGCAATATTTAATTCCAAATAAAAATAATAAATCAATCTTCTTCTGTAACTTTGCATTGACTTCAACACATTTTAAAACAAGTATTTTGCAGGGGCGGTGCCCGCCAAACCACCCCTAAAGATAAATAATTCCACCCCTGAGTTGTTGTTATCTCTGGGCTACCTTGGGGTGGACGGACCTAAACATTAGGGAGACACTAAAATGAAAACACCAGGTTTGGGGGTAAAAAGACAAGTGTAAAAATAAATAAAGAAATAAATAAAAAATAAAAATGATATCCTGGTTTAGACTACAGCTACTTCCCATTTCCCGGAGTCCTGAATACGGCTGTGATTCGCCAGATCTCTAGACCTCTGTGTGTTGTACTTACATGAATGGTAAATATTTTGCCACACCTACTGCAATATGCATGACCTTGACAGCGAGGGAAAAGACCATGACAGGTGCATGCTGATGACCTCATGAGCTGTGTTGGTCTTTTTTTTCACCTTATATTGTGTGGCTACAGGACTGTGTTTACCAGCCCAAAGCTGCAGCATTACTCTTTACCAGAGAGTGTAGTTAAACGTAGTTAGTCTCTGCAGGGTCCCAAGTCAACAAGTAATGTCTCAGCCATGGTTCTGCATGTAAATCGGTGTTAAGGTTCTTTGTCCTGCGTTCAGAGCTGCTCTTCTTCTCTAGCTGCCTGCCATACGATTTAGCAGAGCTGATCTTAGATAGCTGCTACAGAGCTTTTATATCATGAAGCTTGTGTTACGTTAAGGAAAGAATTCTTGGCAGCAGCTCCTGTTTCTGCCTGCTATTATTAGCACTATATAGAAGTGTCCTAGTGGTTTGCTAATGTGCTACTGCTATTGCATTTGAAATGTTTGCCTTCCCCCACAGTACGGCTGAAGCTCTGCTTCACTGTGTGCTCACCTTGTCTCGTGGAGCAGCTACAGCAGAGTGAAGGGGTCATATAGATAGGTCTGCTCTAATGTAGGTGCTGTGATTACAGTGCGAAACCTACAGGCAAAGTTGAAATCCAGTGCCCTCTAACAGCTGGGAAAGGCAAGGCTGAAAATAGCACAGCCTGAGGAATACCGGGATTAATGTGGGGGGAAGTACTGTGGTAGCTGCATAATGTAACTCTGCATTGCTAAAAAAAAATCAGACGCTCTGCCCATAAGGAATTCATATGGTACTAACATAAACAAGGAAAGGAAAAGTACTGAAGGACCCCCCACCCCCCACTCACAAAAGGCTCCAAACAGTAATCTGCAGCTTTGCAAATCTCTGCTGCTCCCCTTCTTATCCCGGCTCCATTCTTTAACACACAGAGCACATTCCTTCACTTGCCTGGCACACTGTTAGGGGTATGACCTCTCCACATCACTGCCAGTTATTACATCTGTTGTAAAGCTGCATCTATTTGCTTAAGCTTCTTTGTGATTGATATGGATGGATGTGGATTAAGCAGTTTTTTCTCTAGAGCATTTCTTTTTTTTTTTGTAGTCATGGTTTAGTGATTTTTATTCATGAAATTGAGTACAGTAGATGGCCTTTACAAATTACATTGACTGTTTCAAAAAAGATAATACCCACCAACTAATCACACCTTTTTTCAATGAAACCAATGGTTATCCACAAGAGGTCTATTGTCTCGTCCAAATGGCCCGACAACGGGCCTTTAAATCAAGTGTATTTGATCCCATCGTTTCAACTTTGCCCGAACTTCATAAACACGACACAAATACATTTGTTACAGAGTCTGTGTCAGAGGGGTTTGTCCTGAACCACAGAAGCTATTATGAGGATATTATGGAATGTAATCGTTGTACAACTTTTCATTGGTTGATTAGTTGGAGAACACCAGCTGACCGGTCACAAGGTGGCAGTGAAGATCCTGAATCGGCAGAAAATCCGAAGCCTGGATGTGGTGGGGAAGATCAAACGAGAGATTCAGAACCTCAAGCTCTTTCGCCACCCTCACATCATTAAACTGTGAGTATTGCTGCTGCTGCTGCCGGACGCACACCAGCAGTTCAATCCATTTCTAGCAGAACAGCATGACACTAACCAGAGCCTTCTTCGTTTAAGATACCAGGTCATCAGCACACCCACTGACTTCTTCATGGTGATGGAATATGTGTCTGGAGGGGAACTATTCGATTACATCTGTAAACATGGACGGGTAAGAATCTCCAAGCCTCTGTATTACACTGGGAGTCCAGTGAACAGCATGTGGAAGGGGTTCCTGATGTATTACTAGTCAGTGTGCATTATACTATCAACAACTCTTGTATCTATTGGACATCATTCCTAAAGGGCCAGTTACAGTGGTCCACTTTGCAGTTAGGTTATTTACATTATAGTTTTTGCAAGCTAAAACAGCTTGCATATGGCTAGGAAGGAGCTTGTGTGCATGCAGCTATGGCTGTAATGGCTATGTAAACACAATGGTGAGCCAGAAAGGGCTCACTGTGCACCTAGTGATCTTATTTTTCTTTAAAACTGAGTGCAGCTCTACAGCTTCAACAAAGCCTGTGCAGCCACATGGTTTCTCTGTTCGCTAGGTGGAAGATACAGAAGCACGCCGCCTTTTCCAGCAGATAATCTCAGCCGTGGATTACTGCCACAGACACATGGTGGTCCACCGTGACCTGAAACCAGAGAATGTCCTTCTTGATGCCAACAAGAACACCAAGGTAGCTGACTTTGGTATGTGACACTTTGCCTATGTGAGGAATGTGTAAGCCACGCAGCGCACGGGTAGCTAGGTCACTTTGAGTGTTGATTGGCAGAGCATGTTACAGGGGAGTGGGGGGGTGTGCTCTATGATACCCTACAACTGCACCTATCTGACTGCTGTCTTATTGTGTGGAACCAGTGATTAATTTATCTGTGTCGGTGACCATGTGGTTTGAAGTGAAGAAGTCCACATCCTTCTGCTTAGAAAACGACATCACTGACATACATGTGTTAAATATTATGCAAAGGGGTCTATGTCAAACATCAACTGATCTAAATACTGCTGCTGAGATAGCACTGGACCCTTTGTGCACTAATGTTTTGACAACCAACAGTGTTTTAGTAGTGGTGTATTATCCCATGGCAGGAATGAGTTTTAAATACATCTAGAGAACTGCTTATCAAATTGTGTGAAACTGTCATTGTTTTGCACAAGTTAATAAGTATCAGAATCCAGGGATACAAGGAGGTCTGTACATGCATCCATATATCTAGAGAAGCACTTATCCAATTGTGATGATGAACCTTGTTTACAGCATTTTTTAACATTGAGTTAGTTATTGAGTATCGGAATTTTGGGGTATATGAAGTCCTTTGTCTTTATGTCAAACTTCTTCAAAAGTTGGATCTAAGTCAAGTGAATTATTTGTTCATTTTGCTGGTGACTCTAATTGAAGTGGGGGGTGATTGTCACTGATATACTTGTATGTCCTTGTTTAGATATGTTGCTCTTCTAATCAGTTCAGTAGACCCCAAAGAGACTCCTCACGTGTCTTCATATTTTGCGGATTATGTGTAAAGCTGACATTTCCTTCAACCCCTTTATCTTGCAGGTCTCTCAAACATGATGTCAGATGGGGAGTTCCTTCGAACCAGCTGTGGCTCCCCGAACTACGCTGCTCCAGAGGTGATCTCAGGCAGGTGAGAACTGGAGGCAGAAACACTGGCTGCTTTCCACTGACATTATCTTCCATTCGTTTGCACCAGTGCAAAGCTTACTCTCATTTTCGATTTTTTAAAACTACCACGAAAGAGCTCAGCTGTGGGGGATCATACTATTTCACTGATGTGATATGTTATGTACAAAGCACCAGACCGGGTTCTCTTTAAAGTGCATGCACAGCTGATGGACTGCACCATGGTGTATTGGTTCTCTGGTCTCCAGGTTATACGCCGGCCCTGAGGTTGATATCTGGAGCTGTGGAGTCATCCTGTACGCTCTCCTGTGCGGCACGCTGCCTTTCGATGATGACCACGTCCCCACGCTCTTCAAGAAGATCCGAGGAGGAGTCTTCTATATCCCCGAGTACCTGAACCGCTCAGTAGCAAACCTCCTAATGCTGATGCTGCAGGTGGACCCACTCAAGAGAGCCACCATCAAAGACATCAGGTACTCAAATCCAACACCTCAGTATCAGTTTATCTTTGAGTTTGTGGTACAGCTATTTGAGGTGTATTTATTTAATGAGGTTATACTTGTATTTGTAACAGGTGGTACCATTTAGAGATAAACAGTCCAAAGTAAGATGCTTCTGACAGTGGTGCAGATTGCAATTTTAAATCAATTTCCATTAGCTGCTTGAATGATTTATGTTGCCAGTATATAGAGCAAAATATTGAATGCTTTATTAGAGAGAAGGACCCTTATTGTTGTGTCCTATTGGAGCCCCCATCAGATAAACAGACACAATGACAGGAGACCCATATTCTCTGTGTATCCATAACATTAACCATTCATACATACTGAGGCCATACTGGTAAGAAATAAGGCTAGTGCTAACACTGATGCAATTTTAAAAAATAATTTTTACCTACGTCTGTAAACAAATATGGAGTTAAGCATGCACCTGAACTGACTGACCCCCCCCATTTCCCCTCCTCACAGGGAGGATGAGTGGTTCAAGCAGGACCTGCCCAGTTACCTGTTCCCTGAGGATGCGGCCTACAACACCGACGTGCTAGATGAGGAGGCGGTGCGGGAGGTGTGCGAGAAGTTTGAGTGCACTGAGTCGGAGGTGAGCAACAGCCTCTACAGCGGGGACCCCCAGGACCAGCTGTCCGTGGCGTACCACCTCATCATCGACAACCGCCGCATCATGAACCAGGCCAGCGAGTTTTACCTGGCCTCCAGCCCCCCCACCGGCTCCTTTATGGATGACAGCATGCAGCTGCCCCCCGGCATCAAGCCCCACCCGGAGCGCATGCCCCCGCTCCTCGCAGACAGCCCCAAGGCACGGTGCCCCCTCGATGCCCTCAACACCACCAAGCCAAAACCCATGACGGTCAAGAAGGCCAAGTGGCACCTGGGCATCCGTAGCCAGAGCAAGCCCTATGACATCATGGCAGAGGTGTACCGGGCCCTGAAGCAGCTGGAGTACGACTGGAAGGTTTGTAGGTCATCCTGCTGTTGCTTATTTTATTTCTTTGTTAAACACAAAACCCTTCCATAAAATCCACCTGCTCCACAGGGAACCTTACTACATAGTATTTGAGTATGAGTGTAAGGGAAAACAAACCAGAGGATTCTAGGTATACACAGGAATGTATGAACATATGTGCATACATATGCACACACATACACAAAAATACATATATGACCTTACAAAAAGTCAACTACAATGTAAAAAAAAAATAAAAAATCTTAAAAAAAAAAAAAAATCTTTAACACAGTTTTGTCATTTGGACCATATCTTAAACGCTATATGGATAGCAGTGCACAATTCAAATTGGATTCTGACTACACTATGAGGTCATGCATTTGTTGTGGGTTCCCTGTTAATTTGACAGACTAATCTTGTTTTTGTGACCTCTGGCCTCCTGTTTAAAACACGTTGAAACTTGACCTCCAGGTGGTGAATCCGTATCACCTGCGAGTGCGACGGAACAATCCTGTGACGGGGAACTTTGTGAAAATGAGCCTGCAGCTGTACCAGGTCGACAGCCGTAGCTATCTCCTGGACTTCAAGAGCATCGACGGTAAGGGGGGAGAGAAAAGCATGTTGCAGCAGTGTGGGTTTTCCCCTCTCTCTGTATAATCCACATCCTCACACTCTTTCTGTGTAATCCACATCCTCACTCTTTGTATAAACCCCCCCCCCCCTCTCTCTCTCTCTCTCTGTGTGAATAATCTACCTCCTCACTCTCGTATGTTGTTTTCTGATAAATGATTTCAGATGACGTCATCGAGCAGAAGTCGGGCTCTTCGACCCCTAAGCGCTCAGGGTCCTTGGCTGGGCTCCACAGACCCCGGCTGAGCCTCGATGCAGCAGCCAGCGACGGCGTGTCCCTCGGAGGCTCTCTCACGGGCTCGCTTACAGGCAGCACCCCCTCCATCACACCGCGCCAGGGCAGCCACACCATGGACTTCTTCGAGATGTGCGCCAGTATCATCACCATGCTGGCTCGCTAGCTGGGATCCGGCGATGGTGTGTCCGCGTTATAGCAATGGGTATTTTTATTTGATTTGGTTTTTTAGCGCGTCCTGTGAGTATGTGAGATGTGACCCATTTGTGCTTGACAAGCCAATGCCCACGCATTGTTCTATACTTGATTTTTTTAAATTTAATTATATTTTTTAACCATTTAAAAAATAATTAAATTAGGAATACTAAATAAAGTGTTCGGTCACAGTTTATATATTTTAAAATACTGTTATTATAAATGAATATCGTTTTTATGTTTTATCACTTATTTATTTGATCATTTATTTAACGACACATTATTGTAGGCTTCTGAAAAGGCAAACCAAAATTACATGAACAAAAACAAATAATGGGGTGATGCTCAGTAACCCTATTGTGTTCTCTATGTACAGAGCAGACAATCAGTTCAACCTAAGCTCAGTATCTCCGTCTCTCAGTTAAGGTGGGACTTGCTGTTCACCCATCCTAGTCTTGCACAAGTGGTTAAGAGGAAACAGCTCGTTAACAGCACATGGAAAGCAGTGATATAAAAATGCTTGAGTAGAGATTAAAATCACCTCTCCTAGCTTTCCACCCTACTCTTGTGTGCTGTACAGCACAGTTACTCAAATACAGTACACTGCTTCAACGTGGGGCACAGTGCCCGCAGTTTCATCGCGTGTGTGCAATGCTAGCTTGCCTGGATGTTGCGCTTGATTTCCTCTGCCCATTATTTGAGATACCTCAGCTAGGATTTAATACTGTAGTCCGATTTTTAAAACTGTTTATGATGTTTTGGATTGCAGTCTATCGCTCTGTATAGCATAATTTGAATCTATATTATTATTATTATTATTATTATTATTATTATTATTATTATTATTATTATTATCTGTTTTTTATTTATTTATGTGTGTCAGTAATTAGTTGAGGTTTATATTCCATTTCAATGGGTCAGTGTTTCAGTAGGTAGTGGCCGCATGGTCTATTGATTTGTATTTGAAGAATCTCAGTTGAATGGTTGGACTGACTGAGATGCAGTATCACTTTTCAAAACTCAATGATCTGATCAGATCCGCTTTAGAAACGCCCCTGGTTCCTTTGGAGAATGGAGGTTTCAAACCATAAAGAGGAAAAAAAATGGTATTTTATTTATTTATTCATTTATAATGAAATTTGCCTTGGCTTGCCAGACATGTCAAGTACATGCCGATAATTTTAAAGACAGCGCTATACTTTCATGTTAGCAGTGCCCCCAAGAGGATATTTTAAGACTTTGCCTTCCTATAAAGTGCCTATGCCTATTTTATTTGCTTGGAGTCTGAACCACGTAAGCTGATAGCTGGTGTATAGGATAGATCAGGAGACGTGTTTCCAGCTACTGCATTTGAGTGCTGACACTAGTGTTCCAGTGTCAACACTGTCACATTAATATTGCTCTGCCCTAGATTTGTGGGGGCTAAATGGATTTAACTGAGCAATCATTACTTGGTAAAGTCAATCAAACATGCATTCAATCAAATGGTTTGCTGCACAATCCTTCTGCATGCAGCTTCTTCACTAATGTTAATTATCTACTGTAAATGAAACAGGTTCTGGTTGTGATCAATAAGGTTTTCACGTTTCTGAGCATTCAGTTTCTTCAGATGGAAATGTAGTCCTGAATGATACCCTGCTGGGGTTGCACTGCATTTCGAGTGACACAGGAAGCAAATGCATGGCAATTGATGACCCTCTTGATTTGTAGACCCTAGAATCCCCTGTGCTGAAGCAATCACTATGACTGTAGCTGCTGCAATCTACTGGCTTCAGACACTGTCCTAGTTTTAAATTGAAAATAGCTGTAACCTGATTATATGCAAGCCAAACCACTTTGTTCTATTGTCAGGGGGGTATTCACATAAATAACTAACAGGCACATAATGTGTGTTAAGAGTGCCACGTTATCTGCAATGCTTAGTCATCATGCATTACTGGTACTGCACATAGGCATTTCTCACATCTCGCTTTTTTACAGGCAATGCACTCCCAGACAGATTAGGTGTTCCGTTTCCCTTGTGCATTGCTTATATTAGAATAGCAAACAAAACCTTTCTCTGGAACCTTGTAAAGGAAGCATCTCAAGACACTTCGCAAAGTTAAAATATCAGTGATGATAACCCTGGCAAACACAGTACGCTTGGTTTGGGATCTGCCCCAGGAACGTTAAAGGTACAGGATTACAAAACCAAGGACAGCCACTGAAGTTGCCTTAAAAGTACATATATATATTTTTTTCTCTTTGTTACAAACTTTCATTTTAGTACTGTACCTGTTTATTTATGTGCATTGATTTAGTACTGTAGAATATCTGATTTAACCTCACCGATCAAACTAACTGCCGGGGAGGAAAGCAAGCTGTCCATTGCACGATGGGAGCAGTTAAGGCTGTAAAAGTTTTAACGAAAACATAAACTGTTTTTTTTTTTCACTAAACCTTTAACCAAAATTTGTTGTTTTATGAGGAATCTTCCATTGATTTAAAATCTTTTTATGATTACCTTAGGTAAGGTAATCCATGACTAGTGCTAATCGGGGGTCTATTAAACCAGATGTCAATCTAGTAAACATAGATTTACATCCTGAAAAAATAAAAAAAATCAATACAGACTTGTGGGAACTGTTGGCATTGTTCACCGTCCTGCCATTGATCCTACAGCTTGCTGAACAGCTGTGCTTCGGGTTTAATGTTTAATCTCCCTGTACCGTACACACTGTATGCAAGACAGCATGCCCACAGATGGTTACTGTGTATTTGCACCATGTTGTATATGTTGTTTTTGTATGTCATCAAAAAAAGTTTAAAGCTATTGCAATGTTTTTGTAATCAGTGCAAAAAAAAAAAAAAAAAAACAATTAGAAAACCCTGCCACTTGAACCAATTTATTTTAGTTTCATGTACAGTGCCCTTTATTCATTGTATTAGGACATGTATTATTACAGTCAGGCCAGTTTGCGTATTCATCTAATGGTACTGTACATGTGCAATTGGTTCTTTCTAAAACCTTTTTATAGTTTGGGCATTGTAAACTACTACAGAGCAAATGACCTGGCAGACCTACAGATCGGCAGACAGGAATGCCCCAGCAACGGATTCTGATAGTTCTTTTCTGTTGTGCAACATTGTGAAGCACAACAGTTCATTTATATGGAAATTACACAAACCTCTTTACTTCTCATGTGGCACCAACCAAATGATTTTCCCCTTGGTATTTATATAGCCATAAAGTTGCATTGCTCTTTGTAGACTATTAACTATTTAGAGACACAGTTGTTATCTCTTTCATGATGTAACAATTGATTACAATTGACGGAACACTATTCCAAAGCTTGCGTTTTGAGTTTTTGTATCTGTATATATATTTTTTTTTTTACACTTAAGACCCCAGTTAAACATATATATTTTTTATTTATGTTTTTTTTTTTTAACTATAGATTTTTGGCAGTGTGCCAAACTGAAGCTTTTGACATTGTGATTATTATTGGTTAAAGCTCTAGTTGGTGTGCGTTATAATCACCCGGCTCCTGCAGTGTAACAGATGCACTTCAGGCTATTCTGGCTTCACAATAAGCTTAATTAGTAGCAGCAGAGTTTGTGGCCTCTGTGATGTCTAGCTAAGCCCAGTTGTGACTAGCTGAGCTCATATGAAAGCTACAATGTCTGGGACTGATCCAGATAGGAGCCTTTTCTGTACCACTGCACTGCTGCCTCCCCTGAGTCCTGGTTCTAGTGTTTTTTTTTATTTTCGTGTGATGTTGCTCTTATGATTATTTGCACTTTAATAAATATTTATTGTTAAAATGAATGTGGATGTTTTCAGTTCTTCTACTTCACTCGCAGGACCAGAACCAGAACCAGAACCAGAACCGATTCTATATGGGACTGCTAGAAAACTCCTAAATGTGATGGTTGGTTTCTCAGTGTGAAAATGTCCTTTGGTCCTTAGTAACCTATGCTGTGATTGGATCTTTTGTTAAAAAAAAAAAAAAAGCAAAAGAACATGAACACATTGTTGTTAAGAATTACTGTTATTGCTCATTAGATCATAATTACAGCAGTAAGTGCTTTACAAGTCTAGGTACAGATTATAAGGTACAGATTATAAGGTCATTCATTAGAAATGATCACATGCAGCATATGAGCTAGTGAAGTTTGGAAACAGAATATTTTTCATTGGTTCTTGGCTTGAGTACTGCTAACTGTAGGAAGAATAAAAAACAAAGATCAAATATAGTATTAATAAACATTAATCACATTCTAAACCAAATATTTAGCAGAGAGAACCAGGGGAGTTCCAAGACTTGAGCAGATATAAAAGCCACATACAAGCAAGTAAACGCTTGGTGTTAAATAATAAAAAATAAAATAAAACAGCTGAAACAAGCAATATTACTTTCAGATTAAACACATGCAGAGGCCAGCAAGAAAAGCTTACCTGCAGGCAATATTCTTTATAGAGACATAGCCATCTGCATGAGAGATTTAAAATAATAAAATCGTCGACATTCAGTTAAGCTTATAAAAAATGATACATCAAAGCAATACAGATTAGGATGCTTTTAAATGAGCACTGTTCCTTAAAAATAAAAAAAACCCCAGATATTTGTGTAGGTGGTGCTAATGTCAGTCTAGCTGTGCCATACTGTTCCTATTGACACCAGCATGATGATGTTACCTGCCTCATCATTCTAATTGCACACAACACAGTTTGCTGAAAATGAGATCAAAACCCAGCATGAAACAAATCACACTAGTAGATAAGAATCTGAAATGTCCTTTTCATTTAACTGTGTCTTTTTAGTTCCTGTAGTTGAATTTCTGAACAGTGCACCTGCTACAGAAGAAAATCTTCCCCATGTATAAAGACATGTTTATTGTAAACTGGCACGGTTTGGAGAATCGAGAAAGGAATACTTACATTTGCCCCTCATATTCCTGCAAATAATCTTGTCATCCTTGGTCACGTCGATAATATCCAGCTTCTCTCCTGGTTTGATAGCGAGATTGAGGTTTCTGGAAGAATTCTGCACAACAATGCTATTCACCACCACAGTGTTCTGAACTTTGATCTCCTTGGTGTACTGAAACAGAAATAGATATACAATTTAAATACTTAAAAGATATAAAAAACATTGCAAAAAAAAAAAAAAAAAATGCGCTAAGTGCAGTAGTGTTCAACATAAGTTGAGGGAACTTAAAGCCAGGAGACCGGGAGACATAAGGCAACTTTACTGTATCAAACCCCAAGTCTCCTCTGGTGTGCCATGCAGTGGCCTGAAACCTAAACCCCTGTGTGGAAGGGGTGTGGGTAATTCACTGACTAGGAGGCAGACAGGTGTACTTGAAAACACCACACAGGTGCCCAGTTTTATTTGTGAACAGTTCTTGCTTTTCCCTGCAGAGGGCACTGGTGATCGTGGGCTGCCTATCAACGATGATAGACAGCACCACGGAAATACCACAGCTGGTACGTGAACAGCAAGTGCACTCGCAGGTGCTCAAAGAAATAATAATGAAAACAGAAGGCGAAAAGAACAATGGAAAATAAAACAGTAATAAAACTACAAATAAAAGGTGCTGCACTCGGCAGCGTTATCCCGGTCGCCGCTACCCTCACGACCCGGATCACCGTCCTACTCTGTAGGCTAACTAGCCTGTTCTTTCACAATACGCCGGGGTCTGCCCAAGGGTTCCCCGCTCTCTCTGTCTCGCTATGAAACTCTTTTTGTTTCACCTGATTCCCGGTTCTGGATCAGTGCTTCCGCACTCTCGTTGCGTCTAAGTGGGCAGACCTGAGGAAACAACAGAGCGTTAATTTATAGGGCTAACAATCTCCGCGCCTCTCAGCCATTCAGAGAGGGGGAAAGTCCACACACCCACTTTCCCACCTCCCCGTGTCACTGCCATGACTCACAGGCGGTTGTTGGACGACTGTCGCCCTCTTCCTGCAGCCCGTGAACACGCCAGCAGAGTCAGCACAGATCTCTCCCTGTTACACCCTGAAACGAAGTTCGCTCCAGCAAGGTTCTGTCTATGAGGAAAGTGGGGACATGGGCCTTGATCTGTCTCTGTGTATAAAACCTGATAGAAAATAAGAAACACACCTTCTTGAGGCTGACAGGCCTCCAGAAACGCAGCTGAGAGAACACTACTGAGAAATAAACCTCCTGAATAAAAGTTCCTGAACTTCTCCTCATTCCTGAAAATTTCATTTTTCTTCAACTTCTCTAAATCTTCATTGGGATTTTTTAATTTGAACAAGCCTCCAGTCCTCTCTCTGTGCGTTAAAACACAGGACACAAGAAATTAGTTCTCCAGAAACACCCACGAAAAGATGGAGCATCAATCAAACAAAAAGGGGCATCAACGATTAAATTACCACAAGGGTATTAAATTAATGACTAAAGCAACCAAATTTATATATATTTATATATATATATATATATATATATATATATATATATATATATATATATATATATATATATATATATATATCTACATACCTGTTATGGACAATGACTCCCACGTAGTTATATAGTTTCCTGGTTTTAACAAAGATAACCATGATCACCTTGCCCTTCTGCAGCTCTTTGGGGACACATGAAAGAAAAGAAAAAAGAAATAATAAGGCATCTTACTCTACAGGAAATGTCACAGCAACAAACTCATACATGGAGAATTCACTCATCAAAATGACTGTACTTTGCCATGACCAAAGCCTGATGAGTTTATCTTCACAAGATACGCAGTGCAGCAAGCCACCCATGCATCAATTTCCATTAAGAGCATTCCATTAACAGCATACTTCATGTCATCTACATTCCCTAATTATTCATTTCTTATCTGTTTAATGTGTGTTCTGCATTATTCTCTACTAGGATTTCAGCTTAGATAAAAAAAAAAAAAGACAGCAAGGCTGATTTGGGGTAAGTGAGTGTGTGTGTGTGTGTATATATATATATATATATATATATATATATATATATATATATATATATATATAGTCTCTGTCAGGAAAGACAGGCACCTGAAGTTTACCTTTCAGTTTCACCTTTTTCATTCTTCTTTTCCTTGTTTGCTTTCATTTTGTGGAATATAGTTACCATTCTATTACTTCTAATTCTGGAAAAACGAAAGGGTAAATAGATAAGAAGAGTGCAGAACAGTGCCTATGTGGACAAACACAAACTGGTTCATCATTTGTCAGCCTCAAATACAATTTTGGTCTCAGTCAGATTGAAATTGTAACCTCATCTCATCTCACAGACAGGACAGGAAAGAATCCGTAATGGCACAGCACTGCTAGTTAATCTATGGCTCAACATGTTGAAGAGCTTGAGGGTTTGCTGGTGATATTATAAACTGACAATAAAGACCTGTTCTGTCAAAGCAACTTTATTTGTTGAAATCAATTGGTGCCACAGTGCTGGAGCTCTCCCTCCCACAACCTCAATGACAAGCCAGTGAAACACTTTGCTGTTCATTGATGTTTTTGTTCCGAGAATCATTGCAAACTTACAGCATGTCCTTCTTTTCCATCTCAGCATCATCATAAATATCGTTTGTTAAGTCAGAAAAAAAAAAAAAACTGATTATATTAATAACTGTTTAATCACACTGGCAAAAAAGGTCATATTTTAATTCACTTACTTTTATTTTCTTCTTCAGTTCTTGGAAGACCCATGAAGAAGAATGATAGTGTTATAAACTCACACTTTATTGAAATACTTATTGAAAGCAGGTCAGAGAAGCGTAATCTGCAACACTGTTTTGAATTGCAATAATTATGGAAACCCTGAGACAAACAAATATCTGGCCCGTGACTTCCTTATGAAGTAATGAACAAGGGTGCTGACCTGCAAAAAATAATAATAAATAAGCCAAAACCTAAACAGCCAAAAACAACAGCCAGCCTGAGCCAACAGCTGCGTTGTAAAGGAGATTAAACGGTTAATGTGTTATGTAACCTGATAGTCAGATTACCTGTCTCCTTTATTGACCGTGTCAGATTGATGGAGCCCCAGTGCTGTCGATACCCTCTTTCCAGTTTCACGAATTTCCTTAAAATCCATCTCCAGGGCGGCTACAGAGATGTAGCCATCTGTGACAACAATCGGAAAACCCTCTTTAAATGCTGTCACCTCACTGCCGTACACAAAGCTCTCATTGGATATTGTTGGCATTGTTAATATACACACACACTGTAGCTTCATGAAAATGAGATTTCACCTCTGCAGCTTGGAAGTGAAATTGGAGAGAGGTTTTGTTTTGTAGAATGAAGAATGTAAGAACGTAAGATCGTATTATATAATATTAGTAAGAACCAGGGTGACACTGGCACAAAGAACATACTGGTTGGTAACCCTTTCATGCATGGCGACCTCATATTGGGGCGGATAATAAAAACTGTCTTCTGGTCTATATATGGGGACATATGGAAGACGCAAATGCACGATGACCTTATACAAGGATGCCATTTTTTTTCTCCCATATAAAGCAATGGAAAAAAATGGAAAAAAAAAATGTCAGAAATATATATATATAAATATATATTAAAAAAAGAGATAGATTGCTCTGAATCGCTTACAGTTTCCATCCCAGTCTTTTGCCAGACACTTGCCAGCAGGACATTTAGTGGTCCTGATGAGGTCCACCACATCACCCTGCTTTACTGCCAGGTCATTCTTCCCTCCTTTACTTTCCTCCCTCACCTCCGCACGGAAGATCGTGTCTTCCAATCCAGTGACCTACAGGAGCATATAGAAGAAAGACTGCTCTTAACCCTGTTCTCCGCAGGACCCTTTGACCCTCATTGAAGCTCACAGTGTGTTTGCACATATCTAACTGGAATGGGTTTTTCCTTAAGTATAAGCTGATATAAATATTGATAACACCTATTCTGTTCAGGCAACATGGTTAGCCCGAAGGTGTCATTTTAATAATCCACCACCAGTTCAGCAATGAATACGACTGCACAAAGTAACAGAATTGCTTCAAAGTGCCAGCAGTAGCCAGTTCTGTTAGACTTACGTTAACCCTTTTTTTTATTTTGTTCTCTTTCTTTTCTTTTTCTTTGCATTCTTTCTTCTCATTCTTGCGGTGTTGTCTTTCTCCCTTCTCTTTCTTTTTCACTGCTTGTTCATTGCTGCTGATAATGTGCATGTGGTAGGGTTATGGTTACACAGGAGATGCAGAATATTATTGTGAAGAAAGACAAACAGAAACAGCTGCCATTGGTTCGGTGCTGCTCAATTCTAGAGTGAACTTGACAGCATGTTATTTATCAATTGCCCTCCAACCCCAAATGCACAATAATCCAGTAGTATTTTTAAATGGACATTACAATTCTAAAAACATGTAAAAGTGACAGGAAGTATACTGTATAACATCAAACCTCCTACCTGTATTTTTCAAACAAGAAGCTTTTCTTTTCAGCCTAGTTCTGCAAACACAGATGTAGAAAAAGCTGAAGATGTTGAATGGCTTTCAAGATTTATACCGACATTAAAAGCTACAGCAAAAACGAATAGAAAAAAAAAACGATTTAGTGATAGAGTGTTGGGGGGGGTGTTACTTCTATTTATCGCAAACAGCTTCAAAGGTCTGCTTGTAAAAAGAGAAGCTCAGCCAAACATAAATCATGCCATAACCAAACACAGCTGTGCAGATAAAACCAAATAGATAATACCACCTCCACCAATACAATGCTAACTTTGCTGCTCCTATGCACAGAATAGTGTGATTGTTAAACCAGATGGTTCCACAGAAGGAGTTTAGTGCATGGATGCCAGTGGATTAAACAGATACATTATAATAGAAAGCTGCAGAGAAACAAGCAACCCCGCCCTCAGGGGCACACAAACTCTACTGAGTGGTCTGTCTGTGCCTGCTGAGAGATAGAGTCCCCTAAACATAAAAAACACAACTTTGCCTTATAGGCGACTCTCGAAATAAATAGAACAGGCATGCGTGCCATGCGTGCAGTGTTTGAAATGCTGGATGTATTTTACTTTATTAGCTCAACTAATCAGGGAGCTCAAACGTACAGTAATAGAATTTCTTTTCATTTCTCACAATTAAATGGCTTAAAGTATTTTGCTTCAAGGGCTAGGTTAGATATTCCACAAGGACACTGTAATTGGAACCCCCTTTATTTGTAAATTAATGAAAGCATTTCATGTAATCAGTTTTGTTTTAGTTAGATTTTTTTTTTCTCTTGTTCGGTGCACTGTGTGTCTCTGTACTGACTTGCTCGTTCTTCCCCTGTCTCTTACCTTGACCTGATCTTGGGTTCCACTTTCAGTAGCTGTAAAATAGAGACAGGAGAAGGAAGTTAAACAATCTGGTCTCTACTTTGTTGCACCATGTCATTATTTTTCTCAATATAATTGTATATATTATTATTTCTTCTATTAACTTTAAGAATAAAAACACAACATATGTAGCCTGGGTGTGGGCTGACCTGAAATGACAATTCTAATCAATGCTTAGTAATAGAGAATGCAGCACATTCTAAAGGCAATTATTTATAGTTTTTAGGCATTATGATGTTTAATAGAAATATAATATAACTACCTCAAAACCTTATTTGGCTGAAGAATATACATCCACCTTCCCTTTAGGATATTGCAAGAGTACTAAAAAGATGTAACTATGTTTACATTTTGTAGTTTAGTTAGGCATTGTTTTTCCTGCCTGTGTAGGGTTACCTTATGACTCCATGTACACTTGGACAGTTTGGGACCGTTCAACTCACACCCCAGTGCATTCTGGTAAGTGTAGTCCTGCTGTGAAAGGTACCCAAGACAGGTCAAACATACCAGAATGCATTGAGATGCGAGTTGAAAACCCTATGCCTGCGACATACAGCGCACACTCTCTCTTTCTTACTATACAAAGCAAGTGACTCCTTAATTGTGGTGTAATAATATTTACTAGTGACATTGTGGAAATAAAAAAAAAATGTTTAACTTTCTTACTTGTGATGTTCCCAGCATCCTTTTCAAGTCCTGTTATTTCTGCATCTTCAAACAATACTTCATATTCCTCATAACTTCCAGGATCCACAACATCATTACTGGACAGGTGAAAAGCACACGGCTATATGACAGGACACAGAACTACAACAGCCTTTCGAATCCAGCTTCTCTGTAAACCTTCCTTTACCTGATCAGAATATCTGCAATCATTTGGAATGGTTCAGAGTTCTGTTTAGAATCTTGTTTGCATGCTTATTTTTGTTTTTCTTCCTGATCTTCAGAAATCATCTGACATGGTGACCTTTCAACCCTGCAGATGGGGTCAAGAGTTGAAAGGTCACAAGACCAGGAAGCCACAAAAAACCCAAAACAAAAGGAAAGCAGAAAAGCAGGAAGTAATGACTTCTCCCCCTCGTCATGTTTTTAGTTCAATGCTTTTAAAACTTACTTTGGAGATGAGTTGTCTTCAGAAGATGTTGCCCTGGAAGGTGGTGTGATCATTTCTGAAGAGACTAGCAAAAAGAAAAAAAAAGAAAAAAAAAGGCAATACATCATTCAATAATAATAATTTAAAAAAAGATACGGCTTATAAAAATGTATATCAGGGTAATCACTCTTCAATCAATGTTTCCCACCTGCTGTCCACGCTTTTGTTTCACTTTGAAGAAAGATATTTCTTTGAAATCACTACCAGGTTTTAGTTCACATAAAACAGTACTCACAACAGCACAGCATACAGTGACCTTGGTTATTGGCATTGGTACAGGGGACACATACAAGTGTCTTTACAATCGTACACACAGCTGGACAGTTTTATAATATCCAGAACTGAAAGGATACTAGGAGATAAAAGTTTGCAAGGCAGTTAGCATGTGTACCATGAAGAGAATTTTGAAAGAGGGGCAGGGAAGATAAGTTAAAGTTGTACATCACCAGGAACATCATATTTGTACCATACTTCTATATGTGCAGTTTGCTGGCATATTTAAGCATTTAATCAATAATATACAGTAAATCATGTATCACAAATTACAAAACCGTGCAGAGCAACAGACTGTGAACTTCGGTCCACAGCTTGTTTGCTTAGCAATGTGCACTTAGCAAGGGATTGTGCTCCCAGATCATTAGCTTCCACATTACTTTAATCATAAGAATAAGATTACCACCCAGGGCTTTGGTTTCTCTGGTTGCCTTATGGAATTGGCTGAGATCCACGTGTGCAGGCCTCGTTGGTTTCTTTGGTGGTGTCCATAGCGACTGCACATCGGGAAGTGTTTTCCGCCTCGGAGTGTGGCCTCTGGATTCACCACCTGGTTGGTGAGCCTCGTTACACTCCAGAACGTGAGGTGGCTTCTCCTCTGAAAAAATCAAGAGCAATGAGACACCACACTTCAGTTGCAAAACCTTGGCAGCTCCTTCAAAGAGATGTCAACCACAGCTCCCTCTTCCACATGGTCTATTGATGCCTACCAGGTTTTCTTAGCTTTAGGCACATCTATTTTACCTGGCTTTTGATTAACCCTGTACTATACAGGCATGTATAATAAGAAAGAAGAGAAGAAGGTGGTGATAATGCTTTCGTCAACAGACAGGGATGGAAAGAAGACTCCCTTTGTATAGCAGATTGATGTATTCCAGGTTTTACTATTAAGTGTTTGTGTACATATATATATATCTTAAATATATATATATTATATATATATATATATATATATATATATTATATATATTATATATATATATATATATAGCTACAAGTTGATTAACACCGAAAAGTCTTTGTCAGTAAACCTGGAATATAAATAGGGTGGGTGTCCAAAGGGTTTGAATACTTATGCAATCATGACTTTTCCATTTTTATTTCATATTAATTATCTATTTACTTCTTTCTTTTTGTTTTTGCTTTGAATGTGTGGAGTAGGTTGTGTATATAACACATATTAATTCCTACTTCAAAGTGTCATGACTGCAAGCTTTAAAGCAACAAAATGTGAAAAACTGTGAGAGGGTCTGAATACTTTTGCAAGGCACTATATATATATATATATATATATATATATATATATATATATATATATATATATATATATATATATATCAGCTGGATTTTACAGGCAGTGGTGAGTAATGGGTAGGGCTCTAGACCTGAGGAGGGTTCAATCCCAGGTGAGGAGACACTGCTGCTGTACCCTTGAGCAAGGTACTTTACCTAAATTGCTCCAGTAAAAACCCAACTGTATAAATGGGTAATTGTATGTAAAAAGTAATGTGATGCAATTGTAAGTCGCCCCAGATAAGAGCATAAATTCAACGACGTCTCGGATTTCAGGCATTTGTTCAGGATCTGTGTCAGAGAGGGGTGGATAATGTGCACAAGTGTCTTTCTGTGCTTTTCTGTAGCGTTTACAACCCCTAAAAATACATTATTTTAAGTGACAAAGTCGGGTCAGTGAGCATACAGACAGCAATTTTTCTGTTTTGCTTTCTTCCAGTTAATTTAATTGTTCTTCATCTAAATCGGCATGTCTACTAATTGCTTTGGGATTTCTTGTAGGTAATTGGTCACTCGGTTTCATAGTTACAGCTGGAACCTTGCATGACCAATCACATTGCTTGTTTCACATTCCATTACGAGCCCTGGATGTGTGTGTGTGTGTGTGTGTGTGTGTGTGTGTGTATATATATATAATTTAATTTTTGGGAGACTTACCATAGCATGACCCGTCAGTGCCCGGGTCTGGATCAGCAGGACATTTAGAAAGCTCTTTTGCATGGGGTGAAGTCTCTAGTTTGGCAAGACAGCTTTTCCACTTTGGCCACAGTTGGCGATGACGATCCATTTCCCGCTGCTTCCTACGCAGTGCTGTGGGGTCTTGAGAAGGGCTTAACAACTCCACCATGGTTCAGCTGAGCAAGATCCAGACTCTCCATGTGCTGGAATAAGGTATTCTCCCCCAGCCTTCGACTGTGCTTGAAGGTGGCTGCTGAGGGCTGTTCATCCTTTTTTTCCTCCCTCACCACCACCCCTGCTTTAAATGTGCTGGCTCCCGTACAGTTTAACATGGTTTTATCTGGTAGTGGCCTGGTGGAGGGCAGAGTGCTGGATTTTACAGGCAGTGCATGCTTTCTGCCTGGTCCAGCTGTTTCACTCACTTCATCACTGACTGCACTAGGCACAAACAAGGACAGGGAATCATTTTAGTTTCCCATTTTGCATAGCAGTTAGAGGCATTTATTCCAGGTTTTCCTATTAGCATAAATTGTAAGTTACCTGTACTGTACAAAAGGTGCATTGCTTTGTTTTATAAAGCTCAGGTGTGTCTAAAGCTCATACTGAAAGCTTGATGGCTGAAACTGCTACGCATTAGGAATTTGAATTACACGGATGGAAGTAAGACTCCCATTGCATAGCAGTTTGATCCATTCCTGGTTTTACTATGAATTTAATAAGACACACCTGAGCTTCTTTCCTTTGCAGTATGAGTACAACTTGAAATGGCTGAAACTGCTATTTACTTCCTTGAATTATACACTGAAGGGTTACTTTATTTAAAATAAATACATTAATAAAGTACTCTGTATTAGTTTTTGCCAACTTAATTGGAAATTCTAGTTAAGCTTAATCACTTTTTAAAGTAATTTTTAAGTTAGCATTTTCTATTTCTTTATGTTCGTAAATAACACGGCTCTACATGTTCATTTTAGACATTTCACATGAGTTAGACACACGCTGGCTTTTATTTACATAGTTATTTAAATTTCTCACACCAGATAACTTCAGTTTAAGCTTATTCAGATACGATGTCATATTGTCAGTTTGATCAATAACTCACCTGTTCCATTATGTACGTCTTGTGTGCTCAGAAGTAATTTAACGGTGTAAGTTTACATTTAAATTATCATTTTTTTGTTTGTTGGTTTGGATTGGTTTTGTTTTGTTCTCAGAAATGTATAGCAGATATGTTACACTATGTTAGATTTATTTTAAACAATTTCCTCAAACAGCAGTGCTATACCGAGTTAAAAAAAAAAAAAAAACCCTCTTTTGTGCATGCTTCCCAGGAGCTCATCAGAGTGAGAGAGGCCTTACAAAGGTAACACGAAATTTTCCTGTCAGGACAGTGCACTCTGATTGGATATCCTATTACTGTCAATAAAACAATGAATAAGCAATTAATAATCGTCTCCCTACACTGAAACTCTAACCAGTTCCTCTCTGTGAAAATGATTGTATCTGGATTCCAGTCATATTTTTTGATGTTTTTTATTTTTTTATTTCCTTATTATTACACAACAGCAGAGTACACAAATGCTTACTCCCGTTTAATAATAACACACTGCGTGTGCATAGTGAACAATTGAGTATGATTACACCAGTGCTGTTGTGTTTATATGATATTATAAAAACAGACTTGCCTAGGTCAATTCAATCCATGCCTGTCCTGGACCTTATCACTGAATGAAGCAGTGCATTAATAGAACCAAGCTTTTCATTTAAGTAATTAAAGTCTTCACTGGAACAATTATCTGCTTCAGAATGAAATCAGAGATTGACGTGAGTGCCAGCAATACCCTATACAATGCAGGGTACTACTGTACATTATTAACTCTATAAAAAGAAAGTACCATTTTTGTATCAGTAGGTGTCACTATAAACACAACTACTGTACTGCACCCTTCCAGGGCCTCTCATACTCCTAACTGGTAAACTGTATTTGAAATACTCTGACATTGTGCTGTGCAGTACTGTTGCTATGGTTCCCTTGATAATGTGTTGCACAGTATTGTTTGTACTAAGCTTGTAAAACAGAGTATATACTGTCTATTAATAAACAGACACGTGACCACGTTGGGCATATGAATTCGTCTTGTAACCCTTTCAGTCCTGATTTTTAGTTTAATTTTTTATAGACAATAAGTTATATAATTCAAAAAGGAACTCTTTTATGGAGTATACATGCAAACAGGATTTTTTTTTCTTTTTAATACCCTACCTCAGACTGGGACCTAGGAGTCCTGTGAGGTTCAAACCTGGTTTAGGACAGCATACGTTAACATACAGCGCTAAGATAAGGACTGAAAGGGTTAAAGCATGTGATTGTTTAAATATGCACAGGTACAATATACAGTATGCCTGCTCAGTTGTTTGCAAGATTAACGGTATTTACTATATTGTGATCACTGGGTATAATTTTAACAGAAAAATTATGAAAACTGGTTCGCGATTACAGGCTCCTAGTTGCCCTTGACCTTTTCTGACCTTTCCAGAATCCATGTCGTCTCCATCCAAGAACAGTGGATATTATATCTATATTGATGATATTGATATCTATCCATGGCTGCTGGGTGTTATAGTTTATGCTCTCAGGATTCTCTTAGTTTGGCAGTCCCAGGGGTTTGCACATGTTTGAGAGAACTATCTTTCACCTATCAGCTCTCTCAAACGGGGAACTCTTTTACTTCAAGCATGAAGAAGGAATTTGACAAGCTTCCCTTTTCTGGCTATAAAGAGTTTGTTTGGGAATTGCTTAGAGCCTCTTGCCATTGCTTTCCTTTAGTCCACACTAACGCACAGGTGTGTCTTTTTTCTGTTGTTCTGTTTTGTTTCTACCAGTAGATTTTCTACTGGCTCTAGTCACTGTAACGATTGACTTGTACAGCAGTTGAAATCCTGAAGCAGTAAATCTGCTCTTTACTGAACTATGTTCACTCCCGCTATGTAGTTTCCGATTCAAGGTTAACTGCTGTTTGGCCCAAACAACAGTGTTACTGGAAAAGTAAACTCCAAAGTAAACTCTGTTTTAGAAGTATTTACCATCTGTAAATTATTGACTGCGCCCTGTACTGAAAGGCTGACCCCCAGTGCCTTCGGTGCACCTCTGATACTGCAGGGCTGTTACATGGGTTACATGATGAATACACTAATCATCGCATTGGTTTTTGTAATATGTTTAAATCATTTTCTTTTGGTCCAAGCTCGTAATACATTGTGGAACGGTGCTGAACTCAGGTATGGGGGATCTTTTAAATAACAATATATTGAATAGTCCTCACTGTGTAAATATATTACAGGCTAACCATGCTTTATACATGGGTGCTTATTAATCTCAAACTACAAGGTGCTTTAAAGCATTTTAACGATTGGTGTCTTCTCTTTGGCATGCATAATGCATGTTGTTGGATTACCAAATTAATGCTATTATAGAGATGTAAGCTGTTTCTTTTTCTTGTCGCGCTTCCTTGGAAATGACTCCATGTTAAAATAAGATTTACAGTATATGGTGCATTGTGTAAGGGTGATTTAAGGTTTATGGACTGATCTTTGGAAAAGCTTTCTTTTTTTTTTAAAGGATTTTTAAAGTTAAAGGTTTCAAATGTATAGATGTGTGGTATTGGTAGGTTATGCTCATGCAGAGAACAATATACAGGGGTTTCCATAAATACTGCATAATAAAAGTGGATTTATTATGTTATCATAGGGGTGCTGATTATCATACAGGCATTGCTTTATCCAGTTAAATAGGTTGCAGGTAATGGTATCATATTAATGATCCTTTCTTAATGGTATCATATTAATGATCCTTTCTTAATGGTAGCGTATTAATGATCCTTTCTTAATGGATCTGCACTCATGGATATGTGGCATGTTTAATCAAATAGATTTTACCTTTACCTTACTGTAATGAGGTCAATGTAAAAATAGCCCCTAGATGTGCACAGTGATTTCACATTTTCCACTGTACCCACTGTTTCAGGAATATACTGGTGCACGCCTCTAGTGGTCATTCTTACACTTGCCTCAGCCTTGTTCCGTTCAGCCTCAACAATGAAATCAGAAAGATTAAGAATATATACATCATAGGATAATTAACAAATAAACAAGTTCAGAAGCATTTATATTTCATTCTTTATTGATCAATCGTACAGTCAATGACTGGGTATGTTAAACAACAAGATGCCAATGCTTACTGCACCAGATAGACATTCTAAAACAACAGAAAAGATCATTCATTTTTGTTGATGAATTATAACATGATACTTCACGGTGTTACATCTAATGTTCAAACTATTGCATTTCATAGCTGCAAGAACCTGTTATATTTAAACTGTTTTAACATCATGTCAATGTGTTTTTGTTTTGCAGGGGTCAGAACAGAACCGACAGGAAGACCAGAGGGCTCCACACCCCCACTCCTGTCGACTGTTCCCTGGGGCCATGGTCACTCTGGACCTCCTGTTCCCCATGTCACGGCACAACTGTAAATATCTCGAAGCACAAGCAAACATCTGATTAACCTATGTGGGCTCTGTGCATTGATCTGCCTGCTTCTCTGCATATTGTGAGAGCGGGAGTATGTGGGCAGAATTTTAAGTTTTGCATTGTTCACGAAGTAATTGCAATACTTAACGTTGCAGTAAGATCGGGTCCTAAAAGCCTGTTCACCCAGAGCTTGTTTTTCTCCCAGGTTCACTTGTCTCTGTGTTTCACTGTCTCTCTTTGTTTAAAGCCTGACAGAAAGCTTCACAGGTATGAGGCAGTATATAATTTGTTCCCCACTGCTGCACTTATCTGCATTTTTAGTTTTACCAGTACAGATGTGATATGAATAATAATAAGTGGAACAGAAGAAAACTGCAAGAAGGTCTGTAAGCACATCAGAGATTTGCAAATATGAGGGCTGTAGACTGTAGAGGCTGCAGTGGAATGTACTTTGCACGCTGGGCTTCTAATCTGCCGTGGATCCTGGTCTCATTGTAAGCCTTAGTGTGAAGTCGTTTTTGGAATATTTTTTAACTGTTCAAGATCCTGTTAGTTGTGTTTTGTACAATTCTCTACTACATATTCTGTTTAGATTGCTATTTACCAGGCTTCATTTTTCATCCACTGGATCTGCTTCTGACAAGACTTCTTGCAACAGGGGTGTTGTGTTGCAGTGTGGGTAACCGCTGAGAGACACAGAGGGTTTTGATGTTGAAAGGCTGCTCAGGTGTCCAGTTTTTATTTATTTACAAGGGGTTGCAGGCAGTTGCAGTGGTTGGTGGCTGCCACTAGGGTACCAGCAATGATATGCCTTGTGCGCAAAGGATATATACAAACATGTACATGGCAACAAGTGAAAACAAAACACAGTGAGAAACACAACTACAAAACAAAAGGTGGCCAAACATGGGCCAAGCGCTGCTCCTACTAAAAGGGAGGTCCTGCTCCAAGAACCTTCTCCCTAACAAACTGAATAAACTTGGGTGGGATTAAAATCTCCTAAATTAACCCCTACCCTAAAGTTTATGCAATTATCCCTGTTACACATGCAGTGATAATTGTAGTTGGCACATCCAGTTCACTCTCCTTGCACTTTCCTTTCAATTAGACAGGGAGGAGAGTCTAAACTCCCAGCCTTGCCCTATCTAATCAAAAAATATATTCTTATGTGTGAATCAAACAAAAAACATATATTTTACGGGGGGGGGGGGGGGGGGGGGGGGGGGGGGGGTGCCACACTCCTAAAACTGAATTTTTGAAGTCAGGTTGTATTAGAAATGACCATTTGGACTGTGCAGCTATAATTTCTGTCACCTCTGGAACTGTGGGTATGTTGAGTAAGTAAATAGAACATCTCTATATTAAATCAGTGTTACAGAGGGATGGAAATTACAGCTGCATAACCCTAGACCTGACTTTTTAAAATCCAGTTTTGGGGAGTCTATTCAGAAGAAGACCCAATAATGTAAACAATGACCTACACAGAAACAACAAGCACAAGGAAACAGCCTCTTTGGAAATAAGCAGATATGCAGGAGATATTTACTGCAGATATATAAGAAATATGAACAAATCCGAGAATTAAAGGACATTATCATGATCCTTGAGCATACACTTTGACTTTGTTGTACCAATCTTATTCATATCTTTTGCTTATCTTATTTTGTTGCATAATTCATCTAAATTAGCAGTCCTTCAGAGGAAAACTAATTTCCCTAAATTGCCGGGTACGTCATGGGGGACTTTTGATAGAAACAGCAGCAAACAGGCAACGTTTTATTTACAATGACAAGTCTTTGAAGAAACATCTGGCAGTTCTGCAGAGAGTACAAAGGACTGCTTCTGACTGCTTTTGTGCTATTTTTAAACTTGGAGGCAGCTGCTTCAGGGGTTAACAATAAACACACCCCAGCCAGACCCTGTTGTCATCTCTATCTCTTTTACTCATTTCAGTACAAACACCGGTATTTACAACAGCCGTCCAAATTCAGTGGTATGGAGTGTACCGGGGTGCAGTGGAATGAGAAATCCTGCTCAACAATGAAGAAGTGCTCAGAGGTCCATACATGCGGGGAGGGAGAATTTATGTGTGAGGAAACAGGTAACGTGACTTTCTACTTTAGGCAGGGGTGCCAGATGAATGCCCTCTGAATCCCTTTGGGATTACCTATATTTATAACCACATTGTGGTTGTTTTTACCCCCCTCCCTTGTAAAATAGTAGCTGTATGGCAGTCATATGGAGCTACCCAAATGCGCCTACAAAACTTTACTATAGGTACTGACATTTACAACAACAACTCACATTTCTATAGCACCTTTCATCTCACATGAACAATTATACCATTACATTAAAACCATTACATACAGTATTTGGTAACACCGAAATTTAAAAGGCGATAAAAATATCATTTTAATTGTAAAATTTGAAAAACTAAGATACCAAAAAAAAAAAAAAAAAAAAAGAGTTTGTAGAAATAGAACAAAACAAAACAAAAATTCTAAAATTTGAATACAAAAAGAAATAATACAGTTTAATTGTAACATTAGAAAAACTAAGAACAGCCGGGAAAGTTAAAGCTGTCTTCCATTCCAGGCCGCTGCATAAACACCCGTCTTAGGTGTAACGGAGACATCGACTGCAGAGATCAGTCAGACGAGGAAGGCTGTGACGAGCGGGAAGAGGGCGACTATGACTTCTGCAAGAAGCTCTTCCCCATTCCAGGGTCAGAAAACGTCGTTCGTGGGTAAATAAAACTTGTTTGAAACTAAAAAAGCTTCCAAATGAAAAGTACAAACTTTGATTTTTCGATATAGGTTTATATTATATATATTATATTATAGATATATATTATATATATATATATATATATATATATATATATATATATATATATATATTTATTTGATTTTATTTTTTTTAGATATAACATTTTAACTCAAGAATACGCATTCAATACCCTTGACCCCAAATACTATGGTGGATTCTGTGACTATGTGTATAATGGAGACTGGAGAGAGCTGAGGTACAACAGTGTGTGTGAACGGTTGTACTACAATGACGATGAGAAGTATTATAGGAAGCCTTACAACTTCCATAGCTACCGTTTCATGGTAAGTTGTATAAAAAGTCTGATCTGATAACAAAGAATTGGCCTTTTGTGGAAGCTTTTAATATTCATAGCCCCCCCCCCCCCCCACCATGGACAAGTTATGGCTTCAGACTTTATCAGCTGGCTGCCTCAGCTCAATCTTAAACATATAAATCATACCACAGTCACAAATGGCCTCATATTGTATTCATTAGAATACAGACTAGAAGGACAGCTGTACTGCTATGTGTCTGTGCTTGCACCTCTTTGGCTAGTATTTTTATATAAAATAATTGACTTTATATTTTTGGATAAGCTTAGCTGTTTAGCTGATTCTTTGTTGCTGCTGCATTTCATAACATTCAGTGTGCAGAGCTAGTCTAATGTCTGTGTGTTTATGAGTCTATGATCCGCTGGCTTGGTGTGCAGAGCTAGTGTCTGTGTGTTTATGAGTCTATGATCCGCTGGCTTGGTGTGCAGAGCTAGTGTCTGTGTGTTTATGAGTCTATGATCCGCTGGCTTGGTGTGCAGAGCTAGTGTCTGTGTGTTTATGAGTCTATGATCCGCTGGCTTGGTGTGCAGAGCTAGTGTCTGTGTGTTTATGAGTCTATGATCCGCTGGCTTGGTGTGCAGAGCTAGTGTCTGTGTGTTTAGTTTGGAATTGGTCAACCTTGAAACCTTCAAAACAAAAAAACAAAATAAACAAACAAAATAAAGCCTATTCAAGATTTCTCTCATACATCCCGAATGATGAATATACTTAAAAATGAAACTGGAACAATTTGTTTAAGTAAGACATTTTTATTCTGTTACACAGGTATAACATACTATATAACTTTCATTTATTTTTCAAACAAATGGGGTCACCAAAAATGGTTGAAAATACAAGAATGATGATCGTATGACAAATTAATGAACTGTACTCAAACAGTTATAAGGTACAATTATAATTATGCATGTGTGATTAGAATTACATTTGTAATTGCAATTAATTACGAATTGCACAATTCCAATTATAATTGTCCCCAGGTCTGCTGTACAGTATGCTGCTTGTTTTTTCAGTATTGTCCCCAGGTCTGCTGTACAGTATGCTGTTTGTTTTTTCAGTATTGTCCCCAAGTCTGCTGTACAGTATGCTGTTTGTTTTTTCAGTATTGTCCCCAAGTCTGCTGTACAGTATGCTGCTTGTTTTTTCAGTATTGTCCCCAGGTCTGCTGTACAGTATGCTGCTTGTTTTTTCAGTATTGTCCCCAGGTCTGCTGTACAGTATGCTGCTTGTTTTTTCAGTATTGTCCCCAAGTCTGCTGTACAGTATGCTGCTTGTTTTTTCAGTATTGTCCCCAAGTCTGCTGTACAGTATGCTGTTTGTTTTTTCAGTATTGTCCCCAGGTCTGCTGTACAGTATGCTGTTTGTTTTTTCAGTATTGTCCCCAGGTCTGCTGTACAGTATGCTGTTTGTTTTTTCAGTATTGTCCCCAGGTCTGCTGTACAGTATGCTGTTTGTTTTTTCAGTGTGCATTTCTGCTTTTCTCCCAATTTGCAGGCCCAGGCTGATTCTGGATTTTCTTCAGAGTATTATGATGATGTTTCTGGGCTGCTAGATGCTAAGAAAAATGAATTCTCTTTCCATGCTTCAGGGACAGTTGGCATTTATATTTTTGAGGGTGGAATGTCTATACAAGGGGAATATATGTCTTTAAAGAATATATCTGAATACACCAAGAAAGTAAGTTATTTTATTAGTTTTTTTGGAATGTTGGAACAAGTCCTTTATTATTATGTTCTTATCTAAAGTAAATGGCATTATGAAGCAATAGTAGGGATTCCACGCATACTCTTACTGCTGTAATCTAAATGGCATCGTTTACACTTACACACTTATTACCTGTGCCATGAATTCACAAAGAAGTACAAATCTAGGAACCAACTCACAAAGCGAGAAAACATACTGCCTGGAACCGGGTATCAACAACACAGCAAATAAATCTCCAACTCAATAGATTTAGAGACTGATTCCTCAGAGTTTAGTTTAAATGTTAAGTTATTGGAAAAACTGTAGCAATGACGTTTAAACTTGAAACCTTTTTAAACACGAGCCAGACCCTGATGCCTAACAATAGCACCAGAGAGGAACCCATCCTTTAGACTTTGTATATGCAATTACTGCATGACTTTAAAAATGGCAGGGACTGCTGCTCCTCATTGTGCTACAGCGGACCCTACCGGCCAGCTCATGCGGACTCCTGCAGGGCTGATCTTTGTCCTTCAGAGGCCGGTAGCTCTCTGGCATCCACTCTCGAGTTGCTGGGTGTAAAAGTTTGCTTGGTCATGGGATTGGAGGACACTCACTGAACCTCCAGTTCTTTTGAGCTGTGTGGGGAATTGCTGCAGTGAGGGGAAAAAATTATTGGACATTCTAAATTGGGGAGAAAATCGAGGGTAACATTATTGGTCACTCTAAAGTATATATAAAAAGGTGATTATAATAAGCCCATTGTTTCAAATACTGTTTTATTTTGTGCATTCCAGAATGTGGGATTTGTGAGAATGGTGACCAAAGTTCAGACTGCTCAGTTTAAAATGAGGAGCAGTGGCTTAGTTCTGGATGAAGAGATGTACCAGACTCTGATGGAACTTCCTGACGAATACAATTATGGAATGTACTCTAAGTTTATCAGTAATTACGGAACCCATTATATAACTGAAGGGACCATGGGGGGAGTCCTTGAGTACATTTTGGTTGTCGACAAAGAAGTGATGAGGAAAAGTGGTATGTTTAAAAATGAACGAATGAATAAATCACACCATAGATAGAGGACGTGAACATCTGTTCTTTTGTTTTGTTTTGAAATGCGTATTCCAAGCTTGAAATGAAATGACCCGATATCAGTTTTTATCACTGCTCAGCCCATCATAATTAATAGTCAGTTTATTAATAATAATAAT
This sequence comes from Polyodon spathula, assembly GCF_017654505.1. Lineage (NCBI taxonomy): Eukaryota > Metazoa > Chordata > Actinopteri > Acipenseriformes > Polyodontidae > Polyodon > Polyodon spathula. The sequence continues at coordinate 2,454,991 of NC_054547.1, read as the reverse complement.
AATAATAATAATAATAATACACAGTGAGGAGTGGTTCTTATTGTATGACCTGTGTATTACCGTAGTAAATCACATCATTTTTTTATGTGGTATAGAAAAGCTTGAGCAGATTTTCATTTAATCAATGACACTGAATTAGTGCTGCACTGGGGTGTGTCTGTAGAGGTAACAGAAGAAGGCAAGAGAAACAGTGGCAGCTGCAAGTGATTCTTGTAATCTAACATGTTTTGTCTTTTTTTGTGCTTCACTTGTCTTCTATTATAGAAATGAATGGCTATCAGATAGGGGGGTGCTTTGGCTTATCAATAGGGCTCACTATGCCCATGCAAGAAACGAGTGTAGAATCAAAACTGTCAGTCAAGGGGAACATATGCCACAAATATGGATCAATGAATAATGGTATGTATTTATGCAAACCTGTTTTTTTACCCTACCATTTCCTGAATGGCCCAAATAATAATAATATATAATAATAATAATAATAATAATAATAATAATAATAATAATAATAATAATAATAATGGGAACACATTATAATACGAGTGTGTTATTGAAATGTAATTCTATATGAACAAGCTTATGATAACTATTCAGTTTTAAAGAAGTAAACATAGATACCGATAGGGCCTACTTAGGCTTAATTTTATTTGACCATGAATAAGCACTTTTTTATATCCCCAGTATTGAATATATCCTGAATTTATTTTTACTTTATATCAATTCAATGGGAAGCTGCCCTTCTCTTGTTTGAAATACATATCCTCTCCAGGCTTCAGTGGCCGGTAAAAGCTTAAAGAGTGAGTAGCGGGGGTACCGAAAAACACGCCGTCCCACGTGTCGCTACAACTATTTAAACAACGGACCTTTGATTGTTCTTTTCATTGTTAACATCCTGACAGCTGTTTACACTTTAAAGTCTGTTTCAAAGCTCTTTTCAAAAGGCTGCTTTAGTGAACTGACATTGTAAGGATTAATGTCCACATTGTCAAAACAGGTAACACAGCGATAACGATCCATGATGTGGTACGGAACAGAAAAGCCAGGGCACTTGTTATGTTTTTTATGTTTGTTTGTTTGTTTTATCGCTCTTCCTGCAGTGATTTAGAGATCTCAAACTCCAGTGCACTAGAGCGGCCATTTTGAAAATAGCTTTTGAAACAGACGAGTTAAGAGTGTGAAAAATGAACAGGATGTTAACAATGAAAAGAAAAAATGACAGGATACGTTACTTAAACTGTTGTAGCAACGCTCTGGGTCGTATAACACTATATTTTTCTGAACCCCACTACTTACTCTTTGAATAATGGAAGATTTTACAACATGGACAACTAGCACATAATGTAACGTTTTTTCTTTTCTTTCTTTTTTCCTCGTGTTAAACAGCTGCATCTTCCAGTAACAGTCACATTTTAGATGTGATACCTCAGATTCGAGGTGGGGACATTAGGTCAAGTGGAGGATTGTTAGGAGTGTTTGATGAGAAATCCTACCGGCACTGGGGGAAGTCCTTAAAATACAGCCCTGACTTGATAGATTTTGAGGTAAGCAGGTATACACTACATCACAGCAGTTTTGTTAATTTGTTAATGAATAACATTTGAGAATAAGTGTGTAGGATATTGGGTAACACTTTGCAGCACATTAAGTGTCTCTAATTACTGTGTATTTACATAGAACACATGAACATAATTACAATGTTATAATGCATAGTTACAATGTACTTAATGTGTAAATATTTTTGCACAATATAACCTTAACTTTAACCCTAACCCTCACCCTAACCCTTTTGTGATACAATTGTGTACATACATATACCTTGCAACTATGCATAATAACACTGTACTTATGTGTAAGTACACATGTATTACTAAGTAGCTACTATGTAAATACACAGTAATTAGAGACACATAATGTAAAGTGCTACCCAAGGAATGTAACCCTTTGTAACTCTTTCCTATTTCTTTGTCTTAGATTCTTCCTATATACGAGCTCCTTCGTTTCAGTAATGTAGGCTCTATTGACGTGAAAATAGACAATATGAAAAGAGCTTGGACGGATTATTTGAGGGAGTTCAGCCCGTGCCGCTGCGGCCCCTGCCAGAACAATGGGATGCCTCTCCTGAGTGGAAGCAAATGCAAGTGTATTTGTCTCCAGGGGTATGCAGGGGAGGCTTGCGAGGAGACCAAGAGAACTGGTAAGAGCACAGAATGAATAGAAACTCTCCAGTCACAAGTCCAAATGAACAAGAACAACAACATTATTATTATCAGCAATAATAATATAATAATAATAATAATAATAATAATAATAATAATAATAATAATAATAATAACTTATATAGCGTCTATCATCCTAAAGGATTTACTAATGATTACAAGGCAAACACCCCCCCCCCCCCCTCAAAGTTTTTTTTTTCTTTTCTTTGAATCGTTAGCGCTTTACGAAAATAAATTAAATAAAATACATAAAATAAAAAATAAACAAATAAATAATAAAAAGCCAGATTATCAGATAGAGTGCTCTCTCATTATTTGCTAATTCACAGATTCGGTTGATTCACAGTCAGGCCATGTTGACAGAAACCTGTGCCGGGGCCTTCCAGTATGTCATGTTCTTCTCCTCCTCCTCCTCCTCCTCCTCCTTCTTTGACCGGCATAGAATACAAATCACTAACTTTGTAGGCACTGCTTTGAGCTCACATGAAAAGAAAGAAAGGCTAGAAGACAAGAACAACTAAAAAAAACAAAAAAACGCTGGAAACATTTATTTCTCAGCTCTTACTGAGGAAAATGTTGGCTTACCTTCACAAATTTGGAATGAACCAGCATTAAACCTGAGTAGCACAAAAGAGGCAGGTTTATACAGCAGCCCAGACTACTTTTTTATTAAACCTCCACACACCATGTAAGCGGTCAGGCTAATGAAGCACAGGCACACTGAACAGCTTGTTCCAGTGATGGAAAATGGAATTGCTCAGTTATTAAATTCCATGTGGGGCTCCACTTTATTGCAGTTATTATTACTCGCCCTGTCTGTCGACACCCTCTAATCTGTACCCCGGCAGCCCAATCTGACCTCTGGTCCGAACCTCACTGCTCTTGTAATGAACTACACTCTTACAGCAAACTGAATTTCTACACTGGAGATCTGAAATATCACTGTCTTTACATCGGCGTCATTTGAGAAAGAGCTTTCAAAAATGTAAATGGATAAAAGTATATTGAAGTTACAAAACATGCTTGCAGCCCTGTCTGTCTCTCTTGTTTTTTCAAAGGTGTATTAATTATGGTTTGTGATTAAATATAAAGCTGGGAAGGTATTAAAAGCACAAAACTATTTTTTGGAGATTTTATAAGTGGCTTCTACCTGTCATTTCAATTTTCTGTTTAACTACGTACTTATAACTTACTCTTATTTTGTTAACTGTAAAAGTTAAGTCTAAATGCAACCGTTAATTCTGCAAATATAGCCCATTTATGACGCCTCAATATATAACAAGAAACTGAGGCATAAAAAGGAAAAATGTCTTGGCGTTTTCCTCCCCATGGTGATGATAAAGCTCTATTTTCTGTGTGTCGAGCTTCGAGCTGGCGTGAAATTTCACTGCTCTGATCACGGGAACACGTCCAACTTGACTTTCCTCAAAATAGGCCGCAGCAGTTTTTAGCCAAAACAAAGCATTTTATTTATTTTTTATTTTTTGAAGAGGAAATATTGATTTAGAATGTAGCAAATTAAATAATTGCAATTTCAAGTAAAAATGTATTTGGTTAAAGCACCTCTGGTTTTGTATTCGCTTCAGGTCCCATGCATGGAGGGTGGAGCTGCTGGACTCAGTGGTCGGATTGCAGGTCCGGGACTATGACAAGAACGAGAGAATGCAACAACCCAGCGCCTAGCAATGGGGGGACAAGGTGCCTGGGGAGGAACACACAAACTGCACCATGCTAACTGCTTCTTATAATCTGAGTGATCTATAACACAAACTGCACCATGCTAACTGCTTCTTATGAGTGTGCTCATTCAATAGGAATGTTGTACAGACCGGTATTGATGCGGTTTGGAAAACCCTTTCTGTATCTTCATTACCAAGTAACAAAGCAAACAAATTAAAAAATAAATAAATAAAAAATGTCTTTGTATGGCATTATTAACCAGCTTATCCTCTTAACACAAAATGCATTGACAAAGATGCTTCTTTTTACTTTATTTCTATGTTTATTTCACTGCTACCTCCTTTAATGGAAGGTCTTATTTTTTTAGCTAGTGTGGGGGTGTGACATGAATGATTAGAACTTATGCAATGTAGTAGCAGGAAATAGTGGTTAAATTGTGATTTGGGGGAGTCTGCTGCTATTTTATTCTTTTGTCTGTGTGCAGGACAGTACCCCGAACTTTAAAGTGAAGGGTGGGTGGATCGTTGCAAAGTAATCAAAAGACAGTGGAGTCTATTCAATTGATGTTATACATCTAAATACTGCATCTATTTAATCATTAAACTGAGTCTTGCTGCATTTTCCCTTACAAAAGTTTCCCATACTAAATGCATTGTGGAGTGTAATAAAGTACAAAGAAAGCACGATAAAGCATAAGGAAGCATTGTAAAGCACAGAGAGGCACGATAAAGCATAGGGAAGCATTGTAAAGCACAGGGGTATGGTAAAGTATATTAAAAAACAAGGCAAACTAGGAAAACCATGGGAAAGCACCGGGAGAAAATTGCAAAATTACTGGGCAACAATACTGTGGCAAATTTTTATAAGGGGTTGCTCTATATATTGTTACGAGAAGAAAGGAGCCCAGCATGAACTGTTTGATGTTTGATTTTTAAAAACTTGAGCCCTTCAGAAGTAGTTCGGTCCATGTCAATTGAATAAACATTCTGGCCTGTACGTGTTGCACATTTCAAAGTACCTGTCTGCTTGAAAACTAAGAACAAGACATTTCCATTGTAGCCTTCTTAGCATCACAGCATATAGGGGAAAATGTTACATTGTGTCTCTAATTATTTTGTATTTACATAGTAGTTACTTAGTAAATACATGTGTGCTTACACATAATTACAATGTTGTTATGCATAGTTACAATGTGTATGTGTAAATCTTTTTGCATGATTTAACACTAAATTTAACCCTAACCCTTTTCTGATACAATTGTGTACTTACATATATCATGCAAAAATATGTAAATACACAGTGATTCGAGATAGTTAGTGTAACGTGTTACTGCATGTAGTACCTCTCCCAGGAGTGTTCTTTCAGCGTGATCATAACATAATATTTCATGGACACATTCAACAGTGAAGCTGCATGCGGTAACTGAGGCCATGACCATTGTGATCCTGTGCTCTACCAATATAACTTATTTGAACCGAAAAGTGTGCTTTCAGTGCATATAGTAACTATTATTAAATGGCAACTACACTGCCAACAAGGTAACTACTACAAGCAATAAACACAAGTGCAGACACCTATTTGTCTAAAGAAAACAGTTTTATTTGTTGAATGATACTAGCAGACAAGATGAATGTTTCCTTCTCATCACCTGCAAGGTGTTGATTCCGCATTGATCCCCGAGCTCAGACAAGTGAAAAAGACCTTTGTTGAAGACTTTGTAGCCCTTGTTAAAGGAGGAGCGAATGAATACATCACAAGGATGGCTTACAAACAGCTTCCCACAGCAGACCTGATGCAGGAGTGGGGAGAGGCTGTCCAGTACAACCCTGAATTTATTGAGTCCAAGTTCGGTGAGCAGGACAGTAAGCACCGTCATTTATCTACCAGGGTTATCCAAATCAATGATGTGGCAATGTAATATACAGTATTAAAGAATATGAATAGCTGCTGGTAATATTTTTTTTTAACGCTATGCCCACTAATGCTTCTGGTACTAACAAGTCCAGTGGTAATGTAGACTTTTTTCATTTTTCTTCTGATTGATTCAGAGGCACAGTGTGTAGGCTGCCCCTGAGCACTGCTGTCCTATTCAGAATGCATGATTGATGTTCATTTCCGTGCAGATGGAACCTCTGTTCCAGCTGGTGACAGGAACAGATTTCGCAAATGGCAATTTAATCAGGAGAAACATGCAACGGGCTCTGGAGGAGTACCTCTCTGAGTCCAGCTCCTGCCGCTGCTCCCAGTGCCGTAACAAGAGAGTCGCTGTCCTGAAAGGTAGGATCTGCAATGCATTCATAATTCAAAGCCAATAGAGCTGCAAGAAGTATCTTTAAAGCAATATAATATAATACACATTCACTGCTATATGGTGCCCTCTTATGCCAAGGCAACCCAGGGCGCTGCAGTTAAAGTTTACTATTCAAACAATGAAAAAGCCTTTTCAAAAATATATATTTTCAATCTTCTAAGATTCAATTGTTAGTAAAGAAAAAACAAATTACTTATAGACTTTAAAAGGCTTGAATAATTCAGTGTTGCTTTATACCTATGAAATAAATTCTCTGCAAAAGGAGGTCCAAAGATCCCACAGTGAAAAACATTACTTTTAAAAAGTTTTGCTGTGGTTCTATTAGTCAATTGTGACACAAAAAAAAACTACACATTCCTAGCCAAGCCAATGTTTGCTATGCTTATATTCTCTGATATTGCTCAACCCTGGTTCAAAGAGCACTAAACTGAAATAAGAGCTACTGGATCCACAACACTGGCCAGAGGGAGGGGGTGTAGCAAAGAGATCATCTTGGGATGGCAGCACTGCAGGAGTGTGTTGTCTACCATTCCTCCAGCATGCATAATGCAACTAGCCATACATAACTGCACAGTCAGCTTTTTTTTTTTTTACAATCTCCATCTAGCCTAATAATAGGCGACACTCTTCGGTTCCTTACCCTGATTTATACCCAGCAGAGATGCATTTACTTCTGCAGTTTTCATAAATATTTCTCCTCATTCACTCCGTTAATTTCCCTTAACATTCTCCTAAATTTATTATGAAGAACACATACCCATGAATTCCAACCTATTAGCTGCTTTTCCTGTGGTGTTCCACTTCTATTCATTATGCATGTGTGCCTGGCTTTTTAATTTTATTAAGGACTGCAAAAATCATAAAAAAACAAAAACATCCAAAGTTGCAATCCTATGGAACTCTATGACAACTCATACAAATTTGTGTTGTAAGCCTGGTTTTAGAACTGTTTCCTCTTTACACCAAAGCATGTTTTCTTATGGACTGTATATACACAGTATAAAGCAGTATAAGCTACAGAAGAGATGTCATGTATTTTTGTCTCATTCCTTACTTTATTATCAAGACAGTGATAAAGACCATATTTAATATGGTGCTGTGTGTTATGTCACTGTGGATTATATGTCAATGCAGTTTTAAAATATTACACAGTACTTACCACCCAGCTGTTAGATGTATGAAGAAAAGAAAAGAATGGAGCAGCAGTAGATGTTTAGTTGAAATAAGCTTTAGTGTGGAAAATGTTTTCATGGTGAAAAGAGATGTGTGTCTATTACACTGCTCATCCCAAACAGGGCTGTAATATTTGTGCATTATTAAGTAATCTTTTTTTTTTTTTTTTTTGGAGAGACATTAACTCCTTGAGGGTTTTTTCTTGGAGATTGTGTTATTTTTTTTTGGGAAAATCTTTATTCAGACGAATGAAAATCTTTACGGCTGACGAAAAAAAAATAAAAAAAAAAAAAAATATATATATATATATATATATATATATTATATATATATATATATATATATATATATATATATAAATATAAACATATATAACACTGATTTATATAACCACTGATTTACAAACACTAAAGCTGAGGGAACACAAAACCACTTTCAGTTTCCGGAACAGTTGCTTGAAACCTGGTTCCAAGAGACCGGGAGATAATTAAAAAAATAAATAATAATTTAAAAAAAAAAACAAGTCACTGCTGGTGTGCCCTGCAGGGGCCTGAAACCGAGTTTTCTGAAACCAAGTTAATCTTGTTCCCTCATGTTAAGGGCCTAAAAAAGAAAAATATTGACTAGAAACTGATACTGACAATGCGGTCAGACATTTGTTTGCAGTAAGTGTGGTGTGTGAGGGGAAAGAAACCTTATCAGACAATTAAGCCAGTTTGAAAAGCCTTTACTGGAAGCTTTATTTATCCATTTATATAGTGACATCTTAGCCCATTGAAGTGAATAGGATTCTTCTGAAATCGAAGTGTGTGTTGTATGCTGATGCCAGTATCGTTAACTCAGCAGCCGCTAGGAGGATTCATGGCATTCTTAAACGCTTACCCAGGCAGAGGCAGTTTCAATGCCAGGCTCATCACTGCGACCTCTCACTGTCCCCCAGGCCCAGGAGCAACTTCAGAGAATCACGTGTCAAGCCAGCAAATAGGCTTATCATGCAAAGAACACGGCTATTACAAGTTTCAACCACAGGGGTTAGGCTTCTATCCCATTGACTGGAGAGACAAGGGCAAGATATAACCTTAACCCTCTCTCACCCTTTGCTGATATAATTGTGTACTTAGATATATTGTAACTATGCATAATAACATTGTAATTATGTGTAAGCACACATGGATTTACTAAGTACTGTGTAAATACACAGTAAATAGAGCAACTTAATGTGAAGTGTTACCGTTACTTGTTCATAATCATCCAAACCTTAAGCAACACTATTTTTATAGATGTTTTTATAATAGGTTTCTTTTGTTTGTGTGCTCAAATAACCAAATCTGCTTCCAAAACTGCTTTTAGGGTGTGTTTATTTGTAACAGTATTACATGGTGGGTTACAGAAATCAACAGACAAAAAAAAAAAAAAAAAAAACATCTTTTAAAAATTCATGGTATAATGTAGTATTCATAAAGTTAAAAATAATGTGTCAGTTTACATTAACAAACTGTTAGCTGAGGTCAAGTTAAAAAAGGTCTAGAAATGTACTCAAACAGTCATGTTCCTCTTTTCTTTCCTTCATTTTAAATGTTTAGTCGCTAAAATGATATGAAATAAAATAGAACTCTCACCATAAAACAATGAGCAACAAAATGATACAAAAAGTAAGCGCATTAAAAAAAGAAAATAACCTTTACAAAAATCTAAACCATGTCCTTTTAGAAACAGTCCTACTGAAAGAACCTATAGTTGAAGTCATTACAAATTCACCTTCCTGTAGAACAGCCCACTGTCTGTATTTCTAAATGTATCTTTTTAAGAGAACTGGGGACAAACAGACAGCCTGTCTGTCCATCCGTCTGTTTGTCCGTCTGCCTGTCTGTCTGTCTGCCTGTCTATCTGTCTGTCTGTGTTTCTGTCTGTGTGACTGCCTGTCTGTCTGTCCGTTTATGTGTCTGTCTGTCCGGCTGTGTGTCTGTCTGCCTGTCTGCCTGTCTGCCTGTCTATCTGCCTGTCTATCTGCCTGTCTATCTGTCTCTCTGTGTTTCAGTCTGTGAGTCTGTGTATCTGTCTGTCTGTATGCCTGTCTGTCTGTCTGTCTGCCTGTCTATCTGTCTGTCCGTTTGTCTGCCTGATTGCCTATCTATCGGTCTGTGTGTGTTTCTGTCTGTGTGTCCGTTTGTCTGTCTGTCTGTATGCCTGTCTGTCTGTCTGTCTCTCTGTCTGTCTGTCTGTCCATTCATTCTTCAAGGTTCATGAGTGTTTAGAAATTATAATCTGTACTGCTATACTAAATGAATTTGGACTCTGTAGCTTGATTCTTTTACACAGTGTTACTTTATTACACAGCACTTTTATTGGATTTCAAAGTACCATACTGTGTCTAAAATCTATATTATTGTGGTAATACTGCACACAAGTATCAGAATTTTGGTAACAGGAGTGGCAGAATAATGACCTATTTATACCAACTCTGCTCATTTTGTTTTAAAAGTCAGATTAATGTAAAAAATGATAATATATTTTAAAAAAACCTGCTGAGAATTTAAAATTGGTTGTACTAAGTCCTGTAGCATATTGATTAACAATTTTGCAATCTGACTTGAATGTTGGGATTAAGTTACAGGATGAGACATATGACTTGCAGATGAAGAGTTGGAACCCCTCTAGCTAGCACCTGTTTGGTGCCTCCTAGCCAATCAGAGAGCCCTGTGCTGCCAGGTATCAAAGGACCGCCTTCCCAAAGAATCACGCTGTAGCTACTGTACTTGAAACCTGACCACAGCCTTCTGATGCAGTGGACTGACCCAATGGCTCCAAAGGCTGTTACTCTGCCCTGGCTAATTTCACAAACAAAATTGACCAAGTCACCTGAGCAGCCAGTCAGCCAGCCAGACTGGGTATTGCCCTTTACAGGATAGATCTACTGCAGCAGCACTTCAATAAACTACATTATGATACAATGCAATGCTCCGAGTGCTATGGAAAGACCTTGAACAGAGGGATTTGATTCATGCACAGTGAAATAATCTCACAGTCTTCATCATAGGAGTTATACTGTTTAAGACTGTTGCATCTTGGCTTCAAAACAAGCAGCAATTAAAATGATCATCATTGCACTAAATGCCTTATTACTTGCCCTCAGGGTGATCACAGATTCCAAGCAAGTGTTGCTTTCATTTCTTTCTCCAATTTATTTAACCCAAACTGCATCAAAAAATGCAGCACAGTCTGTATTTTCAACCAAGCAACTCCAGTCGTGCCTTTAAATGAAATGCAGTTGGGCTTTGCATTTTGAAATTCTTTCCAGTCCCTCGCCATGCTCAGCAAGTGAATTTAATGAATGCTTTCTAACCTGATGCAGCAGAGACATGAGATGATAAGCAAAATACTTCTGTTGAAACACACCGATAAATAAACAATGACACTGACAGCTGGGAAGCATGATGGTCCACAGTTTTATGGGCGGTCATGGGTATTTCTATTCAAATCAATCCCGTAAATACAGCGACTTGGGACACCAGTAATGAAATATGGATTGCTGCTCAGCATTAATGAAGCCAGTCATTATCAGAAACTGATAATGGCATACCATCATCGAGCACAGAGATTTACTCACTGCTTTCCTATTACTAGCCATGGCGTCGCTGAGTACCTCTGAGGAATTAGGAGAGAAACACAGAAAGAACAGAAAATCCTGTATTGAAGGTCTAGCAATCTGCAATGACCGCTCTGATGAATCCCTGTATGCGGACAATTTCAAAAGTCCAGCAGCAACTGTGTAGGTCCCTGCATTTGTCACACATAAAACACTATTCCGAAGTATGTCCCTGGTGGCGATCTTTGGGAATGCATTGTAGTCTGGGGGTGGCAGCACTGATCTGTTCACCATGGAATGCTTTATGAACCCCCAGCAGCTGCTGCTCACTGGGGATATGATGGCAATGTGATGAGCTATCTCTAAAATCCACTTTTAGACGATTCCTAGTCGAAATGCATGTGAGGGTGTTTTAGACATTTCTTATCATCTCTGGGAAAAGTTGTTTCCAATCCACGACAGCTAAACGGAGATACTGACTTTTCAAGGTTTGAGAGTTCATTGAGAGGTATGGACTGGACCTCAGGGCACTGGGATAACTGTGGGTACTCTGACAGTAAAACATCTTATCTGTCCTTGCACATGTACATACTTCCTGATCTCGTAAATTAACCTGTTCTCTCTATACGCTGTGTTTCAGCAGTAGGTGAGCGCTGATGATATCGCACTTTCTCTAAGGATGTGTGTGGTTCACTGAGTGTAACTTGTATTCACATGCTTGACAGACACACAGTACATACATAGCCACAGTATTGTACTTCAAATGGACAGAAAGCCTTTTGGAAAAACATACTGTAAGCAACAAGACAGCATCATGACAGCATCTTGATAATTTGACACTCCTAATTATTAGCTCTTAAAGAGCATGTTGTTGTTGTGATCATTGCTAATTTTGCATCATTTAGTGTTGCCTGCTTTACAGTGTGAGAGTCCTGGTGAGAGAATGAATTTTAAAACACTAATATTTACAAAATAAATTTGGAAAATCAAAGTTCAGATGCCTTAAAGCCATTTTACCCTAAAACACACAGAGAGTCGACTCCAACAGCAGAATTGACTGATAAAATAAAACTTCCATTTCAATTTCATTTTTATTAGTATTGTACAAAAGCTATAGAGAAAGAACAGTTCAATCACAAAATCGTAGCAAAATCCATGCCTCATTGTCCAGTTACAAAGATAACTCGTCTCCTTTCAATCTCTGAATTAAGAGTTATTTGGCAAATTATTCATTGTGTCTTCCAATAAGGGGTGCACAGATTAAGTCTTTTCTGCATAGCACTCGAGCAGCAGAAAATCAAACCAAAAAAAAAAGAAAGAAAAAAACTAATTTGCATTTCTTCATTAAAGTAGCACATTGAGTATTTCTCCAGAAGTGGAACAGGGTCATCCAAGTAATGCATGTAATATCTTATTCCACTTGAACCAGGAGACATTTCATTTTCACTCTAATGGCAGTTCACGCTCGAATCGTGTTTCAATTAAAAAAAAAACAAAAAAACTTTAATTTATGATTCAAATTCCGCCTTTATAGTGATATTGTGATACAGTGATATGTAGGCTACAGTGACGCATTTCTTTCTTCTGCCCATGTATCAATTTGCTGTGTATTTAAACATAGCTGCCCTTCACGAATGATGTTCAAAATGTGACAACTCATTTTTGTTTCTTCTAAAAAAAGGGAATCATTTGAGTAACAAAAAGCAGTGCTGCCTGGCTCCCCCCCCCCCTTTATTATATTTGTGCAGCAGTTGGCAAGTACATAAGTTGCTTGTGAACTGGTGGCTGCATTGAGAAGACCAATCCAGAGAAGTAAATCCATCTGCATCAGAATTGCAGAATACAGAGTGATGGAGCCTTGAGATCCAAAAGTCTGACAGGGAGCATTGCCATTTAGAGAAGGTCTTGTAGAGCACCAACGAGCTGGCTATTCCACAATACTTATTTCTTCAATTTGTTAATCTGGGCATAGAGAGGATCTTTCTCCTGTGGACAATAAAGATACCGTTAGTACAGCCCACTTCTGCACAGAACATACATGACACACAGCAACAATAAAACAGAACAATAAAAACAAGTCCACGTGTAGCACTGCAAACAAAAACTACTGCACCTCCTTCTGGTACAACATTAGAGAGCAAGAGAGTAAAAGGAGGAGAGAAAGAAAGAATGAACAGGTGAAACTAAGGGCAAGGCTCTTCCCACACTTATATCGCTTAGTCTCATCCAATATGAAACATGTCTACAAACAGGTTAACAATACGAGACCACCGAGAGCAATGCATGTCTTTAAAACTGTTAACCTCTGTATTTTTTCTTGGGGCACTAGCCAGTAAATGAACATCAGTGATACAAACCTGGCTATCAGCCCATGCTGTGTAATGACCCATTTGTGCCACATGTAACACTGATTTGCTCTTATTTTACAATCTGTCTCCATCTCCAGCGTCAGTTCTCTGAGAAATTTCATTGCTTGACTCCAAGTTTATCTGACTCCTAACAGTCTAATTAGCAGGGTAGTTTAGCATCTGCGTTGTGCATTTAGAGGGGAAAGTATGTGGAACATTAAGCTGAAGATATGGACATGTGGAGTGTGGAGAACACTTGGAAACATGGATTGAACATATCACATCATCAGTGCCGGACTGCACCATCTCATGGAAATCTAATTTGACATTTTTCAAAAGAACATATATATGTATCTGGTTAGATACTCTATCACATTTTATATGACTGTACCTGACCCTATGCCTTGTAAAATACAATACAAATGTTTCAAGGGGTGTGTTATCTCCTAATGGTGGTGTTTAAAATGATCTCCCTTTGTATAGCGGGACAAAATGACAGCATTTGTACAGTATGGGCACCAGGGGGCACTGCTATTCCTCCTGTCAAATAGAAGCTGTTGTATGTTTTTAAATAGGAACATACTACATTAACATACATGTACAGCACAAACGATTTATATAATGTTTAATCAATGGACCCAATAGCTTTTGTAATTCAATGCTGCCTCATATATAAGACTGACCTTTATATTGCAAAACAGGGAGTGGCTCCCACTTGTCCCATAATGCCACTCCACTAGCTCTTGTATCTCTTACCTGTGGCTCCACACTGCCAGGGTTATAAAGGGATGCACTGCATGGATTCCCCTATGCTAAGTTCCATGGCATTTCTGAAAACAGCCCTTGCATTGTTTGATGAGATCCACCTATAAAGGCTGAATGGAACTTATAAAATCTGCAGAGACTGCAGGCAGATGTGTGAATGAAGGACGCTGCTGCCAAATGTTTTTACAGCCCTATGCCAGCTCTCTGTCAGACAGCCATTACGATGATAGCAGATCACTGCAGCTTTAGGGTGCAGGAATGAACAGGGCGTGCTAGCATTAGATGAACTGAAATAAACTGCTGCTGAGATTCTGAAAGGGTCTGAGTTCTGCCACTCAAATACAGAGATTGTTGTATATGTTGTATTATATATATGTATATATTCTGCATATATTTTGTTTCCTGAACTTGAGACATCATGTGATTATGTGACCATTACCCTGAAGCAGGAGCTGGAATATTTTTAACTTTATATGGCCATAAACTTTACCCCCTGAACTGAACATATTATATATATATATATATATATATATATATATATATATATATATATATATATATATAGGGTATCCAGTATATATAATATTTTGTTATATATAGGAAAATGATTTTGATTATAAAAAGCTTTCCTACAAACACCATGACAGTGTGCTGGTATAGAGGCTCAGATTAACTCAGGACACCTGTGACTTTGAAATCCCTTTTTCTATCACAGAGCTTTCCTCTCAATAAAGAACAGTGCACACGACAGCAGGTGATATGTGCCACGGAAAAGGTTATTGAGAGAAATGCACTGACTCAATGTGCAGCGCCTTGACCGTGTGTGGTTATTATACTGCACCGCAATGGCTGAACACTAAGAAAGGCACATGGAATTATTACTTTCATATTGCTTTTTGCTACGGGTGATATAATTAGCACACATCAGCAGTATATATAATTATGTACCTTATAATTAATTACGCTTACCATTATTGGCCGCATTACAGAACACTAACAAGCGAAGGAGCTGCATACTATGATTATCCACTCATAATGGGCGGCTGTTGTAAGTTAATAAAAGGTATACGTTTGGACAAGAAAATTAACATTTAATAGGTAAGTGATAGAGAAACATTGTAAGCTGTTAAGTTAAGGTGGAGAAATGTTTCAACAAAGTGTTTTCATCAATTCAAAGTGTTCTAACAGAAACATTATGCTATGGATCCCCAAACTAAAGTGTTACCATTAAAAGTGCAACTCAGAGCTATATATACTTATACAGTTAATGGATTTTCATATTGTAAATTCATTTATTTTACTTTCTGATCCGTTGGACTGACATTCCTTCAGTGCAGGTTAATCACATTGCACCCTGTTTATCACATTGCTGCCTACCTTTAATGTACAAGACCTTTAATTTGTAAAAAGCTGAACAGTGGAAATATCAAAAGAAACTAGCCAGTTCCTTTAGGAATCCTACACATATCACAACTGAGTGCTGTGCAACTACGGATACAACAGGAAACTGATTATAAGTTGTTCCAGACACCTCCAGAACCCCATTCCAGTACAAGACTGCAAATATTTAGGCAATTCACAGAACATTGAAAAATACCAGCAGAGCGCTCAACAAATTCAACACAGACATGTAAGCAGGAGTGGCAGGTGGAAGAAGAGGTTGAAAAAGAGGGGGCAAAATAAAACCCAAAAAAGGAAAACAAAGCAGAATCCGAGGAAGGGAAGGCAGAGTCACTGGCCAAGGGGAAGTGCAAGCGAACTCCAGTAAAAGAAGAGAGAGGACAGATACCTACCCTGACCTGCGCTCTCTAGCTACCGACCTGAGGGCTGAGGCTATCACCAGAGGGCTCTGCAGGTGGATCACTGTTAGAGGAGGCCTGAGATCCACCGGCCTGGAGAGATGAGCAGAGACAGATAAGAAAGCGCAGAACAGGTATACAGTGTATAGCACATGCACAGGAAGAAAGTGCACCAAGTACAGCACAGGAACACATTCCCTTTTGGAGAAATACTGCAACACAATTTCCGACAGCTCATGCACAGGTTGTTGCAGCCACCAGGTGCCGCTATTTGCAATTAAAGGTGAATAGACAACATGATAGGCAACTGTAGTTTCACAGAACCCCAAATAAGCAGGAAACACACATTTTAAAGGATAGCAGAATTGTATGTTCACTGTGTCACACTCGTCAGAATATTATAAAAATGGTCAATGCCACACATCAGAGAAACAGCTACATGTTCTATATGTGTCTTTGCATTCTGCTGCCTCTTACCCCTAACCCCTAACCAAGTTCACTTGTTTTTTATATATTTTTTGAAAGCCACTGTGTGATGCTTTCCCCATTAAACAAATTGGATTATGTATTTCTAATTAAATGTTTTTTCCATGTAAGCAATTTTGTAATGACCTGCCCCATCACATTAAATTATTTATAGCCTCTTCGTGAATCTCATTTAATTTTCCATAAATAAAATGCAGAAAATTGGAAACTGCAGAACCACTGAAGCATGCTGGAAAGTATAAAGCCTTCTGGTTCATGTCAGCAGACATTGCAATTCAAATAAATAGGACTGCAGTGTGAACTATACAGTAGCTGTAGCTCTGGAGAATTACAATGCACAAACCACACTCTTTGTAAGTGTTCTGTTTTCAGTTGGTCAGATTTGCAAATTATTGAATTTGCAAGGATAGCGTAACATTATAAGTTGTAAATATTTGTTGTATAAGTATCACAGTGTCTTCAGATTACACTTCCCCCTGCAACACAGCTAACTTTCTGTTCCTACAATAGCTATTTATTTTTCAGCACACCAACACTGTTGCAGGAGGGAGTACTATCTGGATGCAATGATGCGTAGAAGACAATTCCTCTTTCTCGTGGCAAACACTGCCATGTGCAAGTTGAGAAATGGGGGTGTATGTGAACAACATGGAATACTGTAGGGTTAATGAAGCTGTTCCTCTAAACTGAAGTGATCTTTTTACTTTTATAAAGCTACCAGTAAATGGCGTCTCTCAAGAAAGACAGTGTACTACCAAAAACAATGCATAAATATTAAAAAGGAGGAACAGGAGGAACTGATTTTGTCATTTACTTACACCATGCAACCAAGTGCAGCTCGCGTTAACAGCACTTTCAATAATTCATGCTCGTCATACATTTTTAACTTAGGGATGGATTCTGAACTCTCTAAAAAATAATAGGATCATTTTTCTTTATTTGTGAACAAATGCCTTTCTTATTAGCCTTTAACAGTTGAGATTAACTCATAACTACTAGTCTCTAATTACTGTGTATTACTATGGTCTTACACATACTGTAATTACAATACATAGCTGAATCTAATTAATGTATAAATCTTTGTGTGTGATATAATCCTAATCCTAACCCTTTTCTGATACAATTGTGTATAGCGTGCAAAAAGATTTACATGTTAAGTACATTGTAATTATGTGTATTTACTAAGTAACTGCTATGTAAATACACAGTAATTAGAGACACTTAATGTAAAGGGTTACCCCTTTTTGAATCATTTCAGTATAATCCAGCACAGTTTAGATCCGGTATTCATTTTGCTGGGTTGTGTTGTATTCTCTCAGTCCAGTTCAGTATGTCAGGGTGCTAGCCATGGCTACTCACAGTGTCTTCCTGTCCGCTCCGGCTAGGACTCTCCTCGACCTCCCCAAAGGAGTCATCCATTGGCGGGTCGCTGGCGTGTGAGGCTGAGGATTTGGACGGAGAACTTTGCCTCGGGGCAGGGGTTGGGGCTGCGTAAAAAAACATTGAGACATACTTTTAAGAATTTTTCATTGATTCAAATACAGTATTCATTTTTTTTTTTCTTTACATAGAAACGTAATATGTTGGGATTAGGGTTAGGGTTAGGGTGAACTTTTCTGTGAATAAACAAACCACTTTATCTTTTATTCTATCCTTTATTTTAACTGCACACATAACAAACCACACAAAAGCATTGTATCAAGGTTGATTTGAACTTGCTATTAAACCTTAGCCTGACACAATACAACCAAATGTCTTCCCAAGAAAATCATACATGCAGCCTAAACATTTCATCAGTGTGAACATGAGATTCTTTGACAATTACTCAAAGAACATCAGATCATCTGGTTTCCTTTTTCAGATCGAGTATGTCTTCAGACAGCTGCAGGTTGGGCAATGCCTGCTTGAATCTTCTCTCACAGTCCCTTCTCATAGACATTTCTCCAAAGCAACCCACATATATGGCTTGTGACAAATATTTGCTGTTGATATTTCTAAGAGAATTGCTTTTTTACTAGCTTTTACAGGAATCAACACGACTGTAGATGGCTGCAGTACATGATGCTAAAAGAACAGCAGGTTTTAAAATGTTTGTTTTTAGCTACTGTAGTCGTCAGTCTTAATTGAAATGTTACTTATAGAGCATTGATACATCTGAAATGGCTGACGGTGTCTCTAAAACTTGAATGCAGGGGTGACCCTAATATCGAAGGTGACTTTACAAAGAAGCAAATCAGGAATTATAAAAAAGTGGCCTTAATTGTGTTTTTACTGAGGTGGATGGAAAGCAAGATTTTACTGGATGCTGCTCGTTACAGCAGCCACTGTATTTCCTGATAACCCACCCAGATCAGTAGACCAGGCCATCATTGTGAGTGTAAGACACATTACTGCAGGTGTACTAACATAACAAAAGTATATAAACTGCTGCTCTCCAAGGATCTGTTATATTTAAACAATCATAAATATCTCACAGTGGATGATATATTAGAAGGCTTCTAACTGGCAGCAATCCGTATTCTACTGCTTGAGCGTTATGTGCTCTTACAAACTTCCCTGAGGGACAAACAAAATATGATGTCGTCTGTAGAAACCATTTACCTCAGTGACTGATTCACAGAAAAGGAAGCTCATGAAGTTTTTCTACAGTATCTGTCTCAGTCTGCCTCAGTAGCTGTCTCTGTCTGTTAAAACACACTGCAGTTTGAATGGTAGCCTGAAGAAGTATAATAAACTTCAGGACTTAAGTAGGCCAGAAATGTTTCTAGGACAAGGTGAAAGAAAGGAAAAAAACCCCAGAGCTGATTAAAAGTTCTAGATGAAGTGAACACATTACAAAAAAAAAATGTCCTACTATCTTGGTCTATATTTCCTGATTTGAGTTTGAAACAATGCAAAACAAAAAAGAAGATGAAAAATATTGCTTGTCTGGGCAAGGTGTGATAGTATTGATCTAGTGCTAGTCTCAAATGCTATACATTTTTTTGAGTGCAGTAATGCAATAAATGATCTTGTAAATTATGAGTCTCAACTGCTATTTTTAATTCTCAAATATTTTTTATTTTAGAAATTTGAAACCAAGTCTCCAATTTGAGTGTAAAACGCTTTACTTTCAGTGAAAAAGGGCAATTTTTGTTGAATCCCCTAATGCAATTATTGAGTTTTGAGATTTTTTAATCCAGAAATGCAATAAAATAAATTTGCAATTCATGAGCCACAAATGCTATTTTTAAGCCTCTAAGTGTAATTTAAGTCAAGTAATGCAATTTTAATAATAGACTAATTTTGTCCTACGAAGAGGGAGTCCACGACCCCAAAGGCGGCAATCTGAATGAAATGAAAGTTTATTTTAAATTTTCTTACTCTATACCCCAGCTGCAGAAAATGTCCCCTCCTCACTTTTGAACCCCAAGTTGCGCCCCTGGATGTGTTTGAATGTTTCAGAGTATTTCTTTTCCGCTAGGTTTTTGCAGAGACTCACGCGAGTTCGTTGACGGTGTGGTGGAGGTCACCGGGGTCAGGTTCATCTGGGAGATGTCAAAATCATCGCAGTCGTCAATGTCCTGTGCCACCCCCACCTGGCTGAAATAGTTGGAGAAGGCTTCTGAGGTACAGGCCAGGATGGGCTGCTCCTCCTTCCGTGATGGGACAGGTGGGGGCTGGACCATCTGGAAATCCTTGAACATCTCCTTGGACATCTTCTGTTTCGACCTGTCACCCTGGGGGCTGGACACAGCAGAGTCACTGGTAGGGGGCACGGCCGGTACGGGCGCGGGCATGCTCTGGAACATTGCCGCGTGCAAGGGTGCAACAGTTTGCGTTGGCATAAAGGCAGTGGGTGGAAATGCACCTGCCATGGCAGCCCATTGCTCCTGGGTAGCAGGGAAAAGGTTGGGCTGGCCCCATATCATTGGCTGGGCCCCTATCACCTGAGGAACTGGAGTCTGGGCTCCGAAGGCCATGGGTTGCTGAGCTCCAAACACTGGCTGCCCCCAGAGTGCGGGCTGGACGGCTCCCATCGTGACATAACCTGGCAGAAACACAGTTTTTGTCTGTTAACTGGACAATTAACTACTGTAAAAGGAAGTCAAACAATATTACAGGAAAGTTGAGCCATATCATTTGCTGGCACATGCAATCTGCTCACAAACAGCCTACACATCAGAGTGAGCTACTGAGTCATAACACGCAGTGCTGACTCGCAGCATTGCTTCGTTCAATTGTAATAGCTTTTCTGATCATCTCTTTGGGAAGGAGAGCCACGTCAAGGACTAGCAGCTTCAGGCTTCTGTTACAGCAAATAGTTTTTTTTGTTATGCTGATGCAATATATTGTCAATGTATTAATGCTGCAGCAGTCT
The DNA here is from genome assembly GCF_017654505.1 of Polyodon spathula. Classification (NCBI taxonomy): domain Eukaryota; kingdom Metazoa; phylum Chordata; class Actinopteri; order Acipenseriformes; family Polyodontidae; genus Polyodon; species Polyodon spathula. The sequence goes on along the minus strand of NC_054547.1, from coordinate 2,434,267 downwards.
CCTTGCTTTAATGTATTCACTCTGCTCACATCCACTCCCTCAGCTCCAGAGGGCTGCAGCTAGTTCCATTCGCAGCCCTGCCCACTCTGTACAGCTCAGTAGTCATGACTACAGGCACCTCCCCCTCTGTGCTCCCATACTGGAGACGGCCGTGGATGTTTAGAATGATGTCACCACTGGAGAGTGCTTTGGGCATAGGTGATTCTTTATATCCAAGATAACATGATAACTCTGTGCTTGATATAACCCTAATCCTAACCCTAACTCCTAACCCAACTCTAAACCTAACCCTAACCCTTTTGTGATACAATTGTGTACTTACTCATATCATGCAAAAAAAGATTTACACTTTAAGTACTTTGCAGCTATGCCTAATAACATTGTAATTATGTGTATGTACACATGTATTTACTAAGTAACTACTATGTAAATATACAGTAAATAGAGACATTTAATGTAAACTGTTACTGACAAAAATAAAATAATTATGATATAAAATGATAAAGAAAAACTACTGCAAATGTACTACTAATAACTTTATGGACATCAAAAACTTTGCAGATGGTCCACAGTGCAGTGGTAAGTAACAGAGGCTTTGATAAAAACATATTTTTGCAGTAACTTAGATTTTAAATAAAATGATCTGCCCCTAATGCATCTTCAGTATCATCTTAGTTGCAGTCATTGCCTCAATAGGCTTGTTTTGCTCTTTTCTTCCCTAATGTGTTCTTTTGAAACCTCTCTAGGTCTACCGCAGGTCTTAAGCACATCTCTATGCATTACACAAAGAAGCATGCATGCATTTCCACACTTCAATATTTGGAAATCAATCCATTTACAGTCATTTTTCCTAAATTACTGAATTAAAAAGAAACATGGCACCAGTCTATCCCACTATCCCATTATGTAATCTCCTCATTGCTCTGCCAAGGTCCTCTTACTTATAAGTCAAGGGCAAATTAAGACAATTTAATCAGAGGTTGCACTCCCCTGGAATACTATAGCTGAATGGCAGGCTTATTATGCATTATGAATATGGACACTTATGTGGGGTACATTTTACAGAGTGGTGTGTGCTGTTCATTATTCCAAATGCGTATCAGAAGTCTTGTGAGAAACAAATCAATTGCACAGTGCATCAGGATAGTGTTAGCTCCAATCTCAAGAGGAGAGCTCCACTTTACCTGAGGGTACAGCAGCAGGGTTGAATGGTCCGAACATTTCTGAGGGGTGCTGGTGCAATACACCTGGGTCAAGCGTATTTGCAGGGGATGCTGGGGTCTTTTTGAAGAAGCAGGAGAAACACAGACAAAAAATGAATCCTTTCCAAAAGCATGCTGCTCTTTCTATCCCTGTTTACAGTTAATGCATTTCCACTGGGATTGTTTTTACTAGCACACAGTTCCAGCAGTGGAGAAATGTTTCATGGTAAAGATCTTAAAGGGAAAGCCTTAACAGAATTTATATTATATATATATATATATATATATATATATATATATATATATATATATATATATATATATATATATATATACACACACACACACACACGCAGTAGGGTACACATGTATTGCTTCTGTAGTTTTCGATTTATTGTGCATATGAAATCAAACCACTGGAACTGAAAATCATGGAAAATTGTCAAAATAGGCAAATTAGTGATTATCAAATTGAATTGATGACTTTACTAGGCCACACAAGAATTAATTTAAAATTGTAAGAGAAAAGGAACACACATCCACAAAATGGTAAAATGCATGAGACTTTTTAGAAGCTGTTAAATGCCTAATTAAAGCATAAAGTGGTCTAACATTTTCACATGCAAGTGCCTATTGTTTCTGTATCACTGGTTACTGACCAAAAATTGAAATTCTCACACCCAGCGGTTTTCATGCAGGCCGGTATATAAAGGATATCAATGACAAATCCTCTAATACATGTGCACACTACTGTATATAAAGTTAGAGCCATTCTGCTACTTACTGAAGGTGAGGTGATGTCAGGAGGAGTCGACATGTCACCAAACAGCTGTAACTGGCTGATATTCTGTGAAGAGACATCCATTTTACAAAACTGCAATCAAAACGTTGTCACTTCATTTACTGTACTTCACAAACTGACCTGCCTCCCCCAAAACTTGCCAAACCAAGACTTTCACAAATCCTCCTCATATATATATATATATATATATAGATATATATATATATATATATATATATATATATATATATATATATATATATATATACTTGAATACAGTACCTACCTTGGAATCCCTCAGATCTGTTGGTGATGTGATGAATTAAACACACACACAGCATGTGATGGAGAATGATATGCACATGGCACAGTTTGTGATGTGATGAATTAAACACACACACACACAGCATGTGATGGAGAATGATAGGCACATGGCACAGTTTGTGAAGTGTATGGACTGTGGTATACCTACCCAAACTCAGCAGACTAGCCAAAGCCATAGCTGCACTATATGTATATACTAACTTTCAACTTACTCAGAGAATGCATGTATTTCTCGACCATCTCATACTTTTGTCTTTGTTTTTCTTCTTTGCAATATATTTTTGGGATTTAAAGTTCAGACTAATTTTCTGCTGCTTTAAAACAGACAAAAAAACTGTTCTGTGTAGAAGATACTGTTATAGGCGGTACAGTGTGTTTTTAAAATAAATATATCTAAAACTGTTGCTGTATCCATGAGCATATTTGAAATCTACAGTGTGTCAGCATAACTAAGCCTGGAAATGCAATTCACTGAGAGTGGTACGTCCTTCCCTTCAGACTAACAGCTAGCAGCTGAGTAATGACAGGAATGTTCCAGTAAACTGAGAGGACATTTCATTATGTTGCTTGCATAAGATGTCCTTAGCCTTTTGGACATCAATACAATCAGGATGTGTTATGTCCCCTCAGTATAAATGTGTTCCTCTGACTAAACCTTACCTGCATGACCTTGCCAAGGTTTTCCTCAATATCCAGCAGAGTCTCCCCATTCTGTAACAGCAAAGTGATGTTCAATGGATGGTGGTGAAGGTGAATGGGAACTGACCATTGATCCCTGCAATAAAACCAAACCCTTCTGCTTTGCATCCCTGTTCTACAGCGACACTTAATTCCAAATTCTAGAGGAGAGTCAAACGTTACATATGAGTTTGACATTTTGGCGGCATTCAATCAAATGTCTGAACATTTGATTGAATAGTGCCATATTACAGGGAAAAAACATTGGGTCGTAAAGCAGTGCTGTCTTTTCTGATTGAATCCACCTCTTAGGTCTAGCAGAGAGTCGGTATGAGTCTGTGATTTTGTGAATTGAATGATGGGAACAAGAAATTATTAAACTTTGTATTGTACATAGCGATACATGTTCTTCAGTGCTGGTTCCAAACAAACCAACACATTAATGAACAAATACATGAAACACTCAAATACTTGTCACTCTTAGTGACCTGTGAAACCCTAAAATGGTATCAAACATTATTCCCTGGTGTTAGCAGTAAGCATGGCATGAGAATGACTGAAAGGAGATGCAATGATGTTGCTGCAGAGAGCTAAGCATTCATTCTGATAAAAAGGTGATGACAATCCTGCTACCATACAAGGAGGGCCGTGTAGAATACTAGAACACGTTAGCTATGGTGTTACTATGAAAACTAAGGATGGAAAAGCTTACAAAATGAATCTGTCTCAGTCTGGATGAAAGCTACCTCTTTTCACAGTTTATCCTTGTGGTCACCCTACTTTATCATGAAACAGACCTTGCTGGTTGTCCAGTTTGTCCCCGATTGTATTTAATTATAGGAGCACAAGCTTCCTTCCTTAGAAATCTGCTTGCCACTTATTAAGTCAGCCTGACAAGCATGCTAGCTGCTACTAGCTAGAGCAGTAAGAGGTTATTCCTGGCTGGCATCTTCAAGCTACTAACTAGTTATTCGAAACACTGGTCTACTTGGCTTTTCTTTAGTTTCACCTCTGTATAATAGTGCTTTTTAATTTGTGCATGACACAATCAATCATTCATTAATCTTCCATGGAGCCTGTGTACACCTCACATGTTAGAAAACATGCACTTGTATAATCAATGAAAATGGAAAGAGGTCCAAGTTTAACCATCTCACCCCATACGCAGAGCAATAAGATTGTCAGCATCTCTGGGTAGAAATCCATAATGAATAGTTTTGAGGATTATACAAAGCAGTCCAAAAAATTGCAGTTTCCTGATACTACACAGCTGTCATTTTAAGGGTAAGCCATTGGAACCTAATTCTATTTCTTTAACATGGTCCAGGTGATCATGCTAGCAATCTTCTTGTAGTTTTTTTGTTGTTGTTTTAATTCTGAACGTTTATAGCAGTTGCACCTTTATCTCTCTGTGCTGACATAAACACAGTGAAAAATCTATTTTCTTTCTTTTCAAGGCTTAGCTTCCATCGAGATCAGAGTAAAGTGGGAAAAAAAGTTTGTTGGTCTGATTATACCGTGGCAAATCCTAGTAAATAAAGATTAAGGGGAATACTGATGCTGCCACTGTCTCCAAACAAAGAGGGTGTGCTGGTCCTCTCTAGGCCCCTAATAATAACATGCAAAGGAACATGCTGTCCTTGGTGCTGCTGTGGACTGTATTTCATTTCCACGAGTCTGTCCATGAATATGCAGACCCTGGAGAAGTGTGCCATTATGAATGTGCACGCGGTTTGCTAACATTACAATAATGTCGCCCACATAATTAACATTGGATGCCTAATCTCTGATCATGCAAATTATTTCAATCTTTAGAAAAAGAAATACATCCAATATATGCAAAATCATTTTGGTGGCTCTCTGAAAGACCCCACAATAACATTCTAAAACCCACAAAAATAACTTATAAAGTGTATGTTAAGAATTTGTAAATACTATTACTCACTAGACATCACCAGATTTTATTAATTTCAATAAAAGATATGTTTGGAAATGACATTTTGTGTGCCATGGCTTTATGGATTATATCAATCCTTTACTCTTGAAGAGTGTGTCAGAATTTAAACAGGCCCCCCTTGATGGACTGGCACTTAAATATCACACTTGAAGAACGGTAGTGTTTACTGATGCATGTACAACTAAAGACAGTTAGGCAGACTGTCAGGTATCTGTACTGACAGATAGAGAAGAAATCAATGTCGAAGATTTAAAACATGGCTACATGAATATCTGTGCAATGTAAAAAGACTTATGAAGGAAGTAACACAGACCTCAATACGAAGAATAGACAGGCATTTAGCACTTAGTAATAAAATCCACAGGTGATATAGCACCACTATGATGAGTGCTTACAATGAAAGCTTTGACAATTATGAGAAATATCACCAGGAATTAAAAGGAAAGTCGTTTTTTTTTTATTTGAAAGCAAATGAGTTCGGAATACAAACAAACAAACAAACAAACCAAAACTTTAATTTGGATTTTACATGAGTAAGAAGGCTTACTATCTCTTTAAAATTGACAGTGTTTGGAAACATACCATCACCCCCACTCTACCACCACACAGCATGCAGTTATGACAAGCAGAGGCAACCCGGCGCAAACCTCAGAAGAGCCATGTGTGTTATGCAAGTTCTTTCTTTTCTTTCTATCCCTACTGAAATGCCACATTCCTTTTTTTTTTTGATCTGTTGGTGGTTTTTGAAATTTGAAATGCAGCAGTTGATTGGCTATTGTACCCCTGTGTGCTAGAAGCACACCCCACTGAGCCGTTGTGTGTCCCTTTGTGAATATTCACAGCTGAATATGGAGCCCAGCCAAGACTCACTGGCAGCCCAAAAGCTGATGTTAATGGGAAGCAGTCAAATCCCATACGGAACATAATGTGAAACTGCAGTCCCTATGTGGGATGTTCCACATGGCTCGGAGCACTTGAGAGGTTTGCCTCGAGGTACCAATGAACAGAATAATAACACCTACACTCACTGTTTGCCGCTTTGGAACATCATAGACCCCTTCCTTCTGCTGACTTTTGGGGACCTGGATTTGTAATCAGTCAAGTCAAAAATAAGTAAACAACATGTTATCTTCCAGAGCAGCATCTAAGCAGCCTCAACAGACATGCCACCCAACAGTTGCAAGGGACTATAAAGTATATAGTTTTTCATTAACAATTATTACCAGAAAGATAATTGTGTATTTTTGTTGTTTTGTTGTTTTCTCTAATAGAAGTGCACACACCAGCATGGGGGGAGGCAGATTTTTCAATGTCTTTCTTCTTAATGGCAATAGAAAAAATTATGTTACAAAACTAGTTTTTGAGGTCTCAAAAGTGTTGAGGTGTTATCAAATTTGCTTTCATAAAAAAAGGTGCAAATGAATTCAAAATGCATTTCCCCATGGTGTAAAACATGACTCTGTGGAAATATATACCTAAGATTGAATTCTTCTGCTTCAACTCCCTATATGCATCAACATTTGCAAGTAAACACATTCTGCAATGGTGGGCACATGTACTTATATTTGCAGTGTTATTAAAAAGTTTTAAGATAGCTTGATAAATATATTCATATTCCCTGCCGTCAAGGGTCCACAGATGCGGCCATGTTAAATAGACAACATGCCACTCATGCTGGATTAAATATCAAGCATGTCTTTGATAAAGTTTACAGATCAAAAACACTGCAGGGGAGATATTCTGATCTTTTTAAGAAAACTCATTTATTTGTTTGCGATTGTTGTGAAATTCTCTTTCTCTTGTCTCCCCCAGATATCTATCAATATGTATAGTTATATATTTGTGAACTGTACCTTTTATGTAAAGACCAAGCAGTGTCAAAGATGATTAATCCCAAGAAGAGAGCGAGAGAGAAGCTGTTTACACACATGGCTGAGCCCTGAAATTATTTGAGCTCTAGTACTGGAATAGATATACCAAAATTGACACTATCATTTTTATGCTAAAAGTTTCCAGTTGTATGTAAAATCTGACATAGAAACACAATTTTGGAAGCAAGAAAAAGTTGTTTATAGCTCAGGAAATTCTTTTATATTGTGTATTGAGCATTGTCTCTGTTTTCAGTTGTAGCCAAACTGAGACCATATACATTATACTTGTTCACGGGAGGTAAGGCTTTTTCTTGTAAACTCCTGTGAAATGCTCTGCCTGTGTCTGTCAGGGAAGCTGGGACCGTTACAGTTTTTAAGTCAAGACTAAATATATATTAATGGTATGATTGTGGAAGATAAATAACTTACTTTTATAAAATAGCTTTCTTGTCTTAGTGGGTTTTATTGTAACTTTGATATTATTATTATTATTATTATTATTATTATTATTATGTATCTTTTAATACCTACACAGATATATTCACAATAAATAGATACATACCTACAGATACAAATATATGTGTGTGTGTGTGTGTGTGTGTGTGTGTGTGTGTTGTGTGTGTGTGTGTGTGTGTGTGTGTGTGTGTGTGTGTGTGTGTGTGTGTGTGTATATATTATTGGTATGATTGTGGAAGATGTGTAATATGTTTTACAAATGTATTGTGGTTTGTTTTTTGTGCTATGTACTGTACAGTGCTTTGAGATACTTCTCATTAAAAGCGATATAAAAATGTAAATAAATAAATCAATAAATAAATATGCACGCACATTACTCTTTTGCTGAGCACAATGAATAATTGAAACATAGGCTGCAATCGCACCTAACCCAATTGAAATCATCAAATACAATTTAAACTGATTCATTTGGGTCCCATTGTGTTCATGCTCGATAGGGCTCAACTGGAGTTATACTGATCTCAATCAACCTAACTATCCACACCAGGATTACCTTTAATCAATCAGGACTCTGCCTGTGGAAACAGTACATGATTGGAATATTAATTAAAAAAAAAAAAAAATTGTATGTAACTCTTACTACTGTGAATGGAGCTCTAATCATAACGCAACCAAGATCGTTCTCCAAACACACAATTTATAGCAGAACGATCTGAGTTTCAACCGACAGATGTTAAATTGATGCATATTCATATAAAACGCAGCTAAAATAACAAAAAACTCAAAATAGATGTACTGTAGTACAATAGTTGCTAGACTCTTCACTACCTTATTTAGTACAAGCATGTAGCACACAATCCCTTTGAGTAACTATACAAATCTATGTTTGGTATGTACTTCTGTGAGATGCTTACCATCTGAATCATAGAAGTGTGCTCTGCGTAGATGTGGTACATTTTTAAACTGGTAACAAAAGTGTAATGGCAGGGTAGGGCTGTAGCGTTGTATATGGCACTGTTGACCCAGCATAGCAGCGGCATAAATATTTGTATACAGTAGAAGTATTGTCAGGTAGATAAGGTTCTTTCACTGTGCCTACCTGCTATATAGGAAAGTATAAGGCAAGTAGTTTGAAGTTATCATGCAAACACACTGCACGTTGTGCCATTTAAAATGGAGCACACACAAGAAGGGCAATGCTTCAAACCAAATTGTGTACGAAGGTCAATCCCTACAGTTTGGTGCTTCTCAAGTCAACTAAAATGCCTGCACTACAGCAGGTAACATAAAGGCTAAACTGATAAACAGTGTTCTGGGTTTTTCAAAGCGGTATTAAAGAGCTAGATCAGATAGTGATGAAGAGGAACAAACAATGTCAGGCCACTGTGAAACCAAAGCCCAGCCCCCTGCAACACTCTTGCAGCTTGTCGATCAGTCCCCCACCAACCCAATGTTTTTTCAGTATAGACGTGTTGCCCGCCGCCTTTTGTCTATAAGAAACCGTGACATCAGTGCGTTTAAAATGGTTATTTTAGTACCTGATAAATGCTCTCCTCTGATTCTGGTTCATGGATTGGTTCATGTCCAGCCTCAAACACAATGTACTATTACATCGGCAGCGCAGAAGGAAGAGGGCAAAGAGAAAAACAGTAGGAAACCACAAAGTGATTGATAAACAAGATAAAAACAAGCACAGGCCAGCACTGAGCGCACATTCACATCAAAGGAAGAAGCAGCACAGAGACAACCAGTTTATTGGAAAGCACAATTGCTTATATACGGTAATAAGTATGTGGTACTATAGCTGACAGCAGGAATGGAAATAATACAAACTCTCATTGCCATCTGAGTGATTCCAGCTTGATCAATCAGCTTGTAAAACGTGGAACGGCTCAAACTGCTATGCAAACAATCTATTGTCCTAGACTGTCACGTAAGCTTGACTGGTGATTAATTACACCAAGGAATAATCAAATTTAAGCAGAAGATTTCTTTTGTTTTTCTAGTACCTTGATATTTCTTACTAGGAGGCACCTACTTTAACTTGGCTGTTTTTTTTTTAAGCAGTCACCAGAATGAAAAATGGTTGCCCTTGCAATGGGTCTCTGACCTGGGCCCAGTCTACTGTACTGTTAATTAATACATATATACAGTACCAATGTTAATTCTAGCTATTTCAAGGAGCCAACTAGTTAATGCTGAGCATATAGAGTGGATGGTACTGGCCACTGTATTCAGTAATGTAAGGCATGTGGATGAACAAACAATGGACTACGCCTCTATGCCTAACCTTAGTCATGATAATATAGGGAGATATAACATGGTAGTGGTGTTACTTAAATAACATTAACTCTGATGTGAAATGTAATACATTACTATAATGGCCACTCTATAAAGAAAAAAGGAAAGATGAATAAATTGTATTAATTTTCAAAGAAAATAAAAATGAGAGGTTAGTGTAAATGCCTAAAAGAGGAACTTTTTCTTTTTTTTTTTTTTTTTTTTTTTTTTTGCTTAAAGCAAAGCAACTTGATATGACACGATACGACACAACACAACGCTTCAGAAGTTACCTGGTACACAGGATCCTCCACATCGTCCTCCAAAATGGTCTTTGTGAAAGAGAGTTAAGAAGTGGAAGCGGCAGAGATTGAATCAACAGAAAGACAAAGAGAGGAGGTCAGAAAACTTAAAGAAGACTCGCAGCGGATCAGACAGGGGCTCAGTGCTGTTTCTCAAGGGTTTGAATATTAAAATGTTATTCTTAGAAAGGGCGCTCATTTCATTCCTGCCGTTGAAGAGGCTGCTGTCTGACAGATTGTCTCATTTGAATGTACGAGGTGCCTGACACAGATCACCCAGCAAGATCTAACAGCTGGCAGACACATTGAGACTGAAAGTAAAAAGGCTGAAAAAATCTTTTTAAAATAATCGTCAGAAGCTGAAGAAGCAGGCAGTCAGTGATATCTTACAGGGCAGGATTAATTATGCTGCCTATCGGTATTAGTTTTTAAATATTGTTTTCATGTCTACTTCTTTTGGAACAGTTATGGGGTCTAACCATACCTCAGTGTATACAGAAGGAGTTGCAAGCTACTTATGTTTTTTTTTATCTATTTGTGTTTGTGCTTAATAGATGAAGTGCAGGGACTGTGTATTTATACATATTTGTTAATTTTTTACTGTGTACATGCATAGTATTTCTCTACAGCTTTTCATATTAATAATGTGTCAAGTGAATATAAGATGATTGTGCAACCAATCCCTGAGAGGGTCATCAGTAAAACAATCAGAAAGAAACATTTGCAGAAGGTGTGAGCTGAATTTATCAAAACTTTTTAGTGCTTACTGATATTCCATTACTATTTGGCATGCTCTCAATACATATCACATTCATCAATTCATATTTAGGAAATGAGGTCCAAATTAGAGGCTTGTCTAGGTGTGAAGATGTGTTTGCGTGGGTTACCTGGTACACAGCTTGTCTAGGTGTGAAGATGTGTTTGCGTGGGTTACCTGGTACACAGCTTGTCTAGGTGTGAAGATGTGTTTGCGTGGGTTACCTGGTACACAGCTTGTCTAGGTGTGAAGATGTGTTTGCGTGGGTTACCTGGTACACAGCTTGTCTAGGTGTGAAGATGTGTTTGCGTGGGTTACCTGGTACACAGCTTGTCTAGGTGTGAAGATGTGTTTGCGTGGGTTACCTGGTACACAGCTTGTCTAGGTGTGAAGATGTGTTTGCGTGGGTTACCTGGTACACAGCTTGTCTAGGTGTGAAGATGTGTTTGCGTGGGTTACCTGGTACACAGCTTGTCTAGGTGTGAAGATGTGTTTGCGTGGGTTACCTGGTACACAGCTTGTCTAGGTGTGAAGATGTGTTTGCGTGGGTTACCTGGTACACAGCTTGTCTAGGTGTGAAGATGTGTTTGCGTGGGTTACCTGGTACACAGCTTGTCTAGGTGTGAAGATGTGTTTGCGTGGGTTACCTGGTACACAGCTTGTCTAGGTGTGAAGATGTGTTTGCGTGGGTTACCTGGTACACAGCTTGTCTAGGTGTGAAGATGTGTTTGCGTGGGTTACCTGGTACACTGCTTGCTCACACTGTTTATCCTTCTGTGCTTTCTTCTCCATCTCTTCCCTCTGCTTGAGCTCATAGATGAGTTGGAAGAGATCTCTCAGATCAAGTATTACTGGCTCGGCCTGGAAGATAAGAGATGTTTGGACTGCTAGCTGGAGCACAACTTCTCGTTTTACTTTCAGATATATAATCATAAACAAAAAGCTGGGATTAGCTGTTATAGAACAGACAAGAGCACAATACTATATGCACGTTGATGTGTTAACAACTCTCCCCTAACCTACTGTACTGAACATGGTGGCAGACTGGTAACCTGGTTCAAAGTGAATCAAGCCACAAAATGGATGCTGATAATTACAGTACACTGACTCCACCTGCTGGACACCTAAAACATTACAGCTAACTCTGAATCGAAGGGGGAAAAAAAAGAAAACCAAAAAAGGGTCCAGTATCCCTATTTTACTGTCCAATGGAAGATGGATGACTTATTAGAAATAATTATATTCAAACACTGATCAGGAGACTGACCAGGGGGAAAAAAGATTTAAGTCAGGATTATTTTAAAAAGGTTCTTCCCTTTAACACATGAGACATCTTCACTGAAAAAAGTGATGACTGATCGCCACTTAGAGAGGGTCTGAGTGGACTGGTCTGCCTGAATAAATGCCCTCCATCTTGTTTTACTGGCATAGCAGATCTTATGAGCAGTTATGAGGCTCACATGACTTTAAAGACAACAGGAAATCAGACAAATTATGGAGGTATTGCTGGGAGAAGATGACAAAAAAAGAGAATTTCAAACATATCACAAGAAATCAATTTTCATCTGTCTCTCATGCCATTGGCCTTGTCTGAAAGCTGGTGTGTGATGTTATGGAGAAACCTGCTGTTAAGGTACTAACACTGGGGAGATGATACATACACAAGTGGCAGCGCAGAGGACATCAATTCCAGATGGTTATAACATACAAGATGCCCCCGAGTGCATTGTAGTGTACGGCACTTACAACATATATTCTGTTTAGAGGATAGCTCTGAGTTACTGGTTTTTGTGTGAATTGGTCCCAAATGTATCTGTTTCCAAAGGGTGGTGAACTAACAAATAGTAAAGAGACGAGATGTCAGGTAGTGTAATCACACACTGGCGCATGTCAAAACCACAGTTTACTTAATGAACTGACTTGCCTTTATTCCAATGGTTATAAACCTACATTTATTTTATGTGTATGAAAAAACTTGATATAGAGCAGCATGCTACCGTCGCACTTCAAATTACGGTGCGTACTGTAAATGACCATGTAATAACATGGTAATAACTGAGTAACTAACAATTGCCGATGCCTTTTCATGGTAATTGCTGATGAATATGTGTGTAATTATTCTGCTGTACATGGAAGTGGCCTGTACCATCATGCAATTACATCAGGAAACAAGATGCTGTTCACAAGTCAATTTCCATGTAATTGAAGTTATTACCATGTAAAAACAGGAACTGTTGCTAATTATTCATATTCATTTACATGTGTACATGTAATTACATGATTACGAGTGAATTTGTTAGCTTCTCAATTATTTGTGAGCCTTTGAAATATGTAGAAACACCATCCATCATCCGTGGAACTTTGAAAACACATTTACTCCACAGCAAACTTCAATAGCTCAACAGGAGCAAAAAAAAGGCGAACATAGAAAACACTTAAGGGATGCTTTCTATGTTTTCAAACTTGGACACAGAACATTTGCTAATAAGTAGCACAATGCATATACCCACAATCGCTTACGAAAGGAGGTAAGTGGTCAACTGACCAGAAAACACTGAACTAGAAATATAGAAAAAATATAAACAAATGACTTAGCAAAGCTGAAAGAAAGGTGCAAACCTAATTGCAGTAATGATACAATAATGCAACAGTATTTTGCTGTGAGTCTCAACACTGGTTCAAACTTCTAACAGCAAACTTTATCGCCACATATGTGGGGATGTAAAATCGAGACTGCATCTGTTTTGCACATGGCAGAGATCTCGCAGCGCTCGTCAAAGACGATCAGCCACACTGACCCAAGCTCCCTGGAAGGGTTTGACTCCCTACAGAGTATTATGAAAAATGAGAAGCCCTGGTCAAAGGCCTGTCAAATATCCATATATAATAAATAATAAACAGCCTCTGATAGTGTTTGTCCATAAGGAATTGAACAGCTTTCTTTTCATGCGAGCAGAGGCAGCTATGCATAGATGATGCTTTCTGCCACTCCAAGAACTCAGCTGAGATACGGATACGTGACTTTCATCCAGAAAAAGAAGGCTCCAATTATGTCAAAAATGAGTCATCAATCTATACATAATTCATTTTTTTTCATCCCCATTATATTAATTACCTTAATTACAAGCTGTGTATTGTATAGGACAGTACCTCTAAATTGTAATGCATTTTCTGGGAACTTTTATCACAAACTCTCAGTAATCTGCTGGTGAGGAAAATCACTACCAACTTGGAATTAGTTCTGTCTCCGTGACACTTGTTTCTTATTTTTGTGTTACTCACTTTTCTGTTCAAATAGCGGTAAAACTAAATGAGAGAATGGTTAACTGCAGTATAAACAAAGGCCCTGCTCATTGTAAATATTTGTATTAGTATGAATATTCAGTTTAGTTCCCCTCCAGCAGGCAGGTTCGAGGGCAACTGAAGACTAAATTGGTTAATTTTTTTTGCAAATTTAGGCAGGCCATCTGTATATAAAGTGACCAGCTAGTTTCCTTGTGAGTTCATCTCAGAACTCAAGAAGAGTAGATGCTTTTGCTCTCTATTCCAGTTACTGGGAATGTCTCTCAGCCTGGGCGACTGTTGCAAAAACTCCTAACCTTGCTAAAAAGTACATTGTTTTGTATTTGATTTAGTTTCTTGTATATAAAAGCATGCCACTCAGCCCTGGACCACAATTTATTTGTGTGACTGTCCTCCAGCCTGTCACAGAACCCAAAAGACATTTCACCCCTAATGAGATGCATACTTACAGACTGTGCAGTCTTTATTGCCACAAACCGGTGATTCCCTTCCTTTCCACAAACATAGCCAAAGGCTCTATGATCCGTGATGTCCTTGGCTATGTACGATATTTCATGGACTGAATGGTGATGCTGAAGGATCTGAAGGAAGTAAGGGGAATGGGTAAGTATTTATGACCTCTGCCTGTCCATATGGGGAAAACTGATTAGGAATGTATGACATTTTATAGCAACATGTACATCCATCCACATCAAGTTATATCCGTGCACATCGGTGTAATATTATAAACACTGTGCAATGAACGCATTGCTAATGAACAGATCTGAACCACTGTTGAAATATAGGGATGACATCCTAACTTTAATGTGCCCCTTTGTTCACCCCTAGCATCCTTTATAATCCTGTTATAATGTGTGCTTGTTAAGGGTTATAACATACTCTTAAACTAAAATGTTACCAATTAAAGAATGGGCCACTGGTTCAGTTTATTAAAGGGGTAGGGAATTATGCAGGAGAGGGAAATTCTTGTGTGATGATTAAACATGTGCCATTCTGGACAACAGACGTTGAAACAGATTTCTGCCCCCAACTCGCCTATAGGAATTAAAGGTGACAAAGAGGTGCCAGAAGAGTCATGCAGAATCGCTGCCAAGTCAAATCAGCACCATTTTGCCTGCCCATGGTGGGTTAACACGTTATTGACAGTGTTGTGGTGGGTGTTTCAGATTTCTTATCCTGTGAAAGCCATGCATTTGAACTACCAGTCCTAAACTCAAACAGTTAACCATACTTGCGAAAATTGCAATGCTGCCACATTACATAAGATAAAAAGGCTGCGTAGTTTTACTTAAGCACTGAGCCACAATGTGCTGGGATAACAAAACTCAAAGCACCACTATCTGCGTGGAATAGCTGACCTGCCACAATGGAACTGATTGGCAAGGTTTGTTTTTATAAGTTTACAGCCCTTGCAAAGTGTTATTATAATTTCAAATAATATTGTAAACAGCTAATCCTGCTGCCTCGTCGAAAAGAAAAAGCAGCGCGTAGCAATGACAGCTGAGTAGTTTGGAAGGATTTACATGAATTAGAAAGTCATAAGAAACAGGAGTGTGAGAAAGGAGTGGGATAGATGGGTGCTTATTTCAATTCAAAGCAAAGAGAATCATTCTGCTGCGAAAAACCTGCTCAAAAGAGTTGAATTGAGACTAATCTGATTCAGCTTGGGGTACAAGAGCACCCATCAAGAAAACATGGCTTGGCAATGGTGGTAGTACACGTAGCAGCACCTCAGCTGATTGTCAGCTCCAACTGAAATTTCATCTTTTTTCAGAAACGGCTTGTTTCTGAGCAGCACTGACGTTGCTCTTAGAACCACATGGCATTGGCTGTGCTCACGACGCTGTGGCACGCAACCCCTTTTTAATCATTGTGTAAGCAAGCACAGATTAAGAATAAGAGGCTTCAGAGAATATCAATCATGACTATACACATGCAGTGCCAAAATCTTTTCTGAACCCATTATGGATTTCTGTTTTTTTAATTACTGGCTTTTCCAGAGTGGGAATTGGTAACAGATGTAATAGGCCAAATCAGGCATTGTAAAAACTGTCTATCTTAAATGGGTTGGGATATATAAAGCACAATACTGTAATTGCAATTATATATTGCACAGGTTATAGTAGTCTGGTCCAGGCACCCTCAAGGGAAGGTGAATCTATAAACCTTTAATGTGATAAACACCTCTGCTTCGTTTCACTTTAGCAAGACAACAATATCTTTGTGAAGTACTGCCACATATGTCCAGATTGTGCAAACATAAAAATAATAATAAATAAATAGATAAATAAATAAATAAATGGTTTATTCAATAATATTATTCTGTGTATTTAGAAGATGCATTGCTAGAATATTTGTTGCATCCAGTAATTAAATTGTTCTCTAAGCTCACTGAATTGAATGGAAAGGCAAGGTCTGGACACGACCCACAAACTATAGAAGAAAAGTCATTACAATTTTATTACTGATTCTCCTCCTTCAAAAGGAGAACCCCATTCAAGCACCCTGTGGAGAGACAGACTTACCAAATGCACATTGCAATGCACTGAGCCACCTAACTTCCCTGCACAGGAATTGGTGGGGTGGTGGGATCTGCAGTACTTTATCTCTTAATGGATTTGTTCCTACAGTGGTTTTCGCTGACTAAGGCTACATGTTAAACTAAGGTGAAAATCTAGTTATTTTCTATGCTATTAAAAAAACAAATTCCAAACACATATCATACAATATACTACAGAAGAATCTGGGTTCTAGGTGTTCCTGTGTGCTTATTGTGCAATCTCGTCTGCAAATGTGATGATGTTTTTTTTTTTCAATGGAGTGAAAATCTTTAGTCATAGACAATGTGCTATTTTTGGGTGCATAGGGCTACAAGCACAGTGCTTTCTTTGGAAAATGTGTATATTAATTGAGAGCCCATAAGGTGAAACCAACACGGCTCATTATTTTTGGTTGCGTGTAAAAATGGCTCTGTATATTATGTCTCTCGACTGGCACATGAAAAACATCTCTTTCCCAGTCTAATATGGATTTTCATTGACCTTCGCCTTTTAACCTTAATATTTCAGCAGCAGCAGTGGCAGCATGTCATTAGAAGGGTTTAGAATGATTTATTGCATTGCAAATGTTTCTCTCAGCAGACACTGACCTCAGCACACTGTTACCTCCCCTAGACACGGAGATCAGCATCTTGTTACCTCCCCTCTCCTCCTCCAGCCATATAAAAAGAATGGCAACATTTAAAGAAAGAGCAGGTTTTGGCAGTTGAGAGCAGACTATATTTAATGCAGAAACATTTGGCCAAAATTTATGTGTGTTCACACCTCAGATGCAGGTGAGGGTTTTTTTCTGTCTTTTCTCAAACTAACAGACTGTGCAAGGATTTTTTCTATAAGGGAAGTCTTTTTGAGATGGTGAAAAACGTTTTTTTATTCCCTACTTGGTATTCAGAGCTGTTTAAGAATATGTTGTGCTCCCAGCTTTTGCTTTGGAGCTCTTCCAAATTCATATAGCAATGAGGCGCTGCATCAACATTTAAATCAAGTAGCTGAAACAGAAAAAAACAAATAGGCTAATAAAACACACTCTGAAAGAAAAAAAAGGCTCCAAATCAATACTTTATAAGGGCAGGCTGACTTTAGACACATTTTTTAAGTTAGAGTAAAAAAATGTTGGAAAGATAATGAAGAAAGGTTGATGTGTAAGCAACATGGTTGCCAGTATTTTATTGGTTGGTAACAGACTGTTCCCCATCCATTCAGTATTAATTGCTATGACTGGAATAACACACTGCCCTACTGTATATGGTAGTGTTGGTTTCATTATTACCCCCTTGCAGGAGGGATTCATACAGAAAGGCTTGTCTGGCAGTCATCCAAAAAGATCAGGAGAGAACCGGATTAGTCGAGTTACAGGACATCAGTGCATTTTGCGGCATGGTTCCTTTGTAATGAAATAATAAGGTCACTTCTCTTCAAGAAAACTAACTCCTCAAAAGCACAAAACATCTAAGGGGCTAGAGGTCAGACTGAGGAAATATCAAGCTCCGTGTGTGAACAATGCTGTCTGTGTGAATGATGCTTTGTTTGTGTAAACGATGGTCTGTTTGTGAATAATGCTGTATGTGAACGATGCTGTCTGTGTGAACGATGCTTTGTGTGAACAATGCTGTGTGAATGATGCTGTCTGTGTGAACGATGCTGTGTGTGAATGATGCTGTGTGTGAATGATGCTGTGTGTAAACGATGCTGTGTGTGAACAATGCTGTGTATAAACGATGCTGTGTGTGAACGTTGCTGTGTGTGAACGATGCTGTGTGTAAATTATGCTGTGTGTGTGAATGATGCTGTGCGTGAACGATTCTGTGTGTGAACGATGCTGTGTGTGAATGATGCTGTGTGTGAATGATGCTGTGTGTAAACGATGCTGTGTGTGAACAATGCTGTGTATAAACGATGCTGTGTGTGAACGTTGCTGTGTGTGAACGATGCTGTGTGTAAATTATGCTGTGTGTGTGAATGATGCTGTGCGTGAACGATTCTGTGTGTGAACGATGCTGTGTGTGAATGATGCTGTGTGTGTGTGTGTGAACAATGCTGTTCTCCTCTCTGCCAACACATTGAAATTTGTGAGCAACAACATTCATAACGGGAGAGGGTGTAGAAATATCATTGGGAACTTTAAGTTGCCATCCCTGGCTCTGTTTTCTCCCAGAGTACCAACAAGACAACATTTCTTATTCAGGGATTGTGTTAACAACCAGCTAGTACAGCCTCAACCTTTACTTTCATTTCATTAGCTATCGCAGCCAGAATAATGAATCTCAAGGGCATGTGCAGGTCTGTACTGTGACACTCTGCACTGCACAACCAAGCATAATTATTATTAATAATAATAATAATAATAATAATAATAATAATAATAATAATAATAATAATAATAATAATAATAATAATCAAAACATGTTTGCATTTGGGAAGTGAAGTAGCCTACTTGCTATAGAATAAATGATAGTAGAGATTTGCTTCATTTTCTACAGATAAAATGTAATTCCTGAGCCTTGTTGAGTGGCTCTATTGATGTGCAAGATGGGT
Organism: Polyodon spathula; assembly: GCF_017654505.1. Taxonomy (NCBI): domain Eukaryota; kingdom Metazoa; phylum Chordata; class Actinopteri; order Acipenseriformes; family Polyodontidae; genus Polyodon; species Polyodon spathula. The sequence goes on along the minus strand of NC_054547.1, from coordinate 2,415,263 downwards.
AGAAATTACTTTGATTACTGTTGTTGTTTTCAGGTCCTTAGTGGTGTTTCTCCTTCACATAGACTTTTTTTACAAACATTACGTATACATGGACAGCTTGTCCAAATGAAGACTCCGTGTCTTAAGACTGTCCTATCCCCTGGAACAATAAAGAAATTAAAAGAAAAAACTGGGATGGAGAGGTTATGAGGTAGTGTAGATACTGTACCATTGCCAACATGTTTATCAAGCAAAAACATGCAATTAAATTAACAAAACACAATCAAACAAACAAACAAACAAACAAGCAAAACAAACTCAAACATACTGCAGGGTGGAAGCATCATAAATCAGGAAGCACACTGTTTGCATTGCCATTCCACTAAGCAATACTGCTGTGAACTCTATTTGAGAGAGAGACAGAGAGCATTTCTAAATACATTCAAGCAATGCTAAGTTTCAGTGTTTTTGCTGCTTATTATATTTAAATCCTTCCTTACTTAGAACTGTCAAAAGATGTTAATTTGCGGAATGAATTCTGTAGGAAATGAAGCTGAGAAAGAGAGGTGGAACAGGATCATCATTCTGGTAGAAACATCTGTCTCCTTGACCCTCAAGCTCTCCTATGTGACTGTTTATCTCTGTAATTTCAAAAACTCTACTGTAAAACACATCAATAAGAAAGAGAAGTAAACAAACACTGATAAAGGCAGTGGCCCAGACTGTTTGTCTGTGTCTGATATGTCTTTTGATATATGCCTACTGTTGAAGAATGCTTGGGGATCACAGAAGGCTAAAATGAGTAAAAAAAAATACACCCTGTCAGTAAATTGATAAAGTGTGCACCCTTTATATATATCAAGCCACACTGGAAAATTAACTTAGATTACTGAATTTCATCACAAAGAAGCAAAGCAAAAAAAAGTTTTAGGGGGTGATATATATATATGAGAACCAATTGCTTGGGTCATTGTCTCTTATATAATTGATAATTATTCTGATTTTCATATAAACACCTGAATGTTGTGAAGGAATATTGATTACCATGGTCTGTTTCCTTTAATTATGTGACCGTGTGTAACAAAGTGCCCGCCCCTGTGTATATTATCTGTTATGTGTTGCGTGTGGTGTGTTTAAATGTTGGTGTATAGACATTGGTACACGGGATATAAACGGGTCTGTGTAACACGAGTGTTTAAAAAATGTATATGTGTATTTAGGCACGAGGATTGCACAGCACTTCACGTGCAAGTAAAATGTAGTAATATGTGAGCACGGGGAATTGCACTTTATTAATTCACGTGCTGGGATTCAAGTGAATAATTAATTGGTAATTGAATCCCAGCACAATAGTATATATAGATGCACGTTGTCACATACTGGGGGTTGGGTGTTCGGTGAGCGGAGAACGGGATTGGAGACGGAGGAAATAAGTAAAGTAGTAATAATAATAATAACAAAGTATCTGCTCACCGTGTTTGTCAGTGTCTGTCCGTGCACCGTTTTGTTAAGTTTAGTCTGTTTTCGTTTGTCTATTTATTTTGGCGTAGAGTGCCGTGTCCTGTGTTTTTCGTGTTTGTGTAAACCTTTTATTTTGTATTAAACCGGCGCCAACAGGCGTCTTCATCACTTCATTTCATCCGTCCTGTGTTTTGTGTATTGCATTACTTCCTGGTTCTGACGCCGCCCACTTCGGCCGTCTCTGTGACACCGTGGTACACATTTTCTATCCTCCCACCTTTGTAAATAGCTCCATTGAATGATCTATCTGCTTTTTCCTGGTTCTAAAATTCCTTGACTGTCCTGCACACAATCCTAGGATACATGACATGTGAGTGAGACGGAGGGACTGGGAGCTGTTTCCTACACAAACAGGCATGGCAGAGACCCAAGGAGGAGAAGGAGAAAGAGGATGAGGAAGAGAAGGAGGAGCTTTTGAAATGACTGTTTATTTCTTTGCTTGCTCCATTAAGTAATTGATAATGGCTTTCCCAAAATCTAAAAGGTTTAAGCTTCACCAAGCCCTCAATTCAATCTACCCCAGCCGAGCAATAGAGAATACTAATCACAGTTCGATATCCTATCTGTGTGCAGCTCACACAGTTCCCTTTGTTGTGCAGTCCGTTGCTCCTTAGAGATTCCTAGAGCTGGCCCGAGATCCCTGAGGCAGTGTGTGCCAATATTTTTTTTTTAATTTTGCCACGTCATGCAAATTGCTTTACTCACCCCCGTCTTTTCATCAAAGATTTTGATCCCCCCGAAGGAGACCGTTAAAAAGATTTTCTGCTTGTGTTCTCCCTTTGAACGGGCTGCTGCAGCAATTCCCTGTGGAAACAGAAAAGACAAAACAAAAAATCAGAGCCAGCATTTCTTTTTTTTAATTCTTTTTTTTACTTGTGATATCATGATGTGCTTTGTTTTTGATTTCCAAGTAATGTGAAGGAATAATGTTGCCATGTAAATAATCCTTCGTGTAAAACTGCAAAAGTAACAACACCCCAGACAACTGCAATCTATGAATACCACAAACCAGTCATGTAATGATATGTGTATCTTAACTCTTATAATATTCGCATAGCAAATTATTATAACATGTTCTTATAACAGTTTATAGACGGTCTATAACCACTTATAAGGCTCCCTAAACTGAATTGATTAAAAAAATTCTTCCTGCATCTGCAATTAATCCTTAACTAAAAATGTGATAACGTATCTACTACAAATGCAATAAACCCATCAAAGGTCCAGATAGCAGCTTTGGAAACACAAATGCATAGCAGCTAGTGCTATGACTGTTTCAGATAAACACACCTTACAGAAGGATACAGTTACAGTCACTGAAAATGAAATGTCAGCTGGTTTGATCATTTTGTTTTCCACAGGTGTATGGGAATACATTTATGTATAGAGTATAGATGCACATTTAAAACAAATTGCTAGCATGGTAATACATTTGTTGTTAAGAAAGTATTACTATATTTTACATATACAGAAAAAAAGTAAGATATTTACAAGCAGATGTTTTTGTGAGCTCTGCACAGGTCCTACATACTGCGTATGGATTTGATGTTGACCCCACATCTTAAAAGAAGTCAGTTGTTGTATATTTGATTCATCAGTGGTAGCCAGTACCACGTCATGATGGCTTTTAATTACTCTAATGAAATTCTTATAATTTTGAGTCAATGGGCATGCACATTTTCTAAAATGTTATTTAAAATCCTATTGATCTTTCTTTCTTTCTTTCTTGAATATGGATGTTCAATTTTATTATGTATAACACACATATTTCTCTACTTGTCTGTCTGCATCTTACAAGCCAAAAACAAATCATTGAAAGACTGTACGATCAGCTTAAGCTCTTTAAATTCTTCTCCAATCAGGATAACCTCTGAGGGCAACAGAAAAGTAAACTATTTCTATCACTCGACATCTCATAATTTCCTTCAAGACTGCGATTGCTGACTTCAAAGGCAGATCAATGCTCACCCCTGACCCTTAGACAGCGTATAGAATTATTGATTAAGACATTTTTCTTGATGTTGGATGGGGAGTGGTTGGTAGCAAGTCTAGATGTGCTGCACTTGAACAACATTGCCTTATAAGGTAAAGCAATGTGTATTTAATTAATAGCCTTTCATTTAAAAGGCACTGCAAGCATTTTGTTTTATAACATTTCCTTAAATGCTGAACTTTGAATTCTGCATGTGTACAGCCAATAATTATCACAAAGAAAGTGGTAGTTTTGCCACACACTAATTTAATACCAATATATTACACATACTATTAAAATGTTCTCCTACAGTAGTAGCGGGATTAATTCTATTTGTGTTCCTAGGCTAGCTTATCCTTTATTGCTTATGCCACTCGCACTTTACAATTATTCACTGAAATGGCAACATTTGTTACAGTGAAGAATACGATACCTGACAATGGCTTAGTAGCATTTCTGTTTTTTATTTAAATTAAATGAGGTCATCTTGGATGTAGTGACAAATGTATAAGACTTCCGGGAAATTATTTGGGGAATATCAAAGAGAAATGACCCAATTTCTCTGCATATTAAAAAAGAAAAACTCATACTGTAGCAGCACAAAGTATTCCCTCAATTATCAGAATGAGCAGCTTAACTTTGATCTACAATGAGTAACATCATATAGTTTGAGTATAGATTACAGTACAGTAGAAACGTTACAAACACATCTCTGTAACTCTGATTGTTTTCAATGATTTATTAAATGGTTCTATATCAATGAAAGGTCTACCACATTAACACAGTAACAATTTCCTGTGGAACAATTTAAAGTGTCCCGGTGTTTGTTTTTGGATTACAGAATCATGGGTACTCCAGGAATATTTTCCTTTAAAAAAAAAAAAATTAGCAAACGTCCAGATTGCTCCTGGCTTAACTTTCTTTGCAATATTAAATATTCTGATCCGTTTTGAATATGTTTTAACCCTTTCAGTCCTGGCGGGTTTTACTCAAAGTCTATATTAGTGACATATTTTAACATAAGCTGACGGAAATCACATTGGAACCTAGGTCCCAGACTAAGGTAGTGTATAAATATATGTATAACAAAACAATTGTTGTCCTATTCTCACGTATACTAAAGAAAGGAGTTTCTTCAACTCAACAAACATTCAAACAAATTCAGGACTGAAAGGGTAAACTAGGGGATTATTGCCCTTAAATGCTTTGAAAAACACATCCAGTGTCCTGTTGTGATGCTGTTCTGTGATATCGCCCTGTCTCCTCCCAACCTCAGCACTGTAAATCTCTACTCCTTCCCCCTTTCTGAGTTGAAATGAGCCAACAGAAGTGCTGGTTTACAAAGGAATCAAACCACGCATCTGAATCCCCCACATGCCCTGCAGACAGCCCATGCTTGCTTTAAAGATGTATTATTTATCACCTTCCTCTTCTTAGGAATATTCAATCATTATTGCATGCAAAACCTGTTATAAGTCCAGCTGAGCTAGTGTTCCTGCAGGCAGGCTCACCACACTGCTCCTACCAGTGCTCCTGGGTAAGCAGCATGCAGGATTAATACACAGTGATCAGCAACCAGCCTACTGAATGGAAGTCCAGCTGAGCTAGCATTCCTGCAGGCAGGCTCACCACACTGCTACTGCCAGTGCTCCTGGATAAGCAGCATGCAGGATTAATACACAGTGATCAGCAACCAGCCTATTGAATGGAAGTCACACAGCTGAAAACATGTGAAATCGTTGTGAGTGGTCCTCAGTTCCCTTTGCTCCTGTATTGAGGACTGACATTTGTTTTTGTTTTTATTTTTTTTTATTCAGAGTGCCCAATTATTTGACCCCCAATTTTCTCCCTGATTTAGAATGCCCAATAATTTTTTCTCCTCACCGCAGCAATTTCACACCCACACAGCTCAGGAAAACTGAAGGTTCAATGGGGGTCCTCTGATCCCACAACCAAGCCAGCTTCCTCTTCTACACTCAGGAACTGAGAGCAGATGCCAGAAAGCTACTGGCCTCTGGAGGACAAAGACCAGCCCTGCAGGTGTACCTCCCTAACCCTTTGAAGCCTCAGAGCCAATACAATGCTCCCTCGAGTCCCCAGTGAAGACTGTCGAGTTTGCACAGCCAGGATGCAAACCACCCTTTGTTTTTGACCATGTGTCAAAGCTTCCTGATCACAAAGATATCACACAACTGCTGCTTTTATACTAGAGTTTAAAGGTCAAAGTGTCATGTGGACTCTCTGGGATCAGGAAGGGTTCTGTAACTGGGTTTAGTTTTACATTCAGGGTATGCACATTTCCAACAGGTGCGCTAATGTCTTTCAGGGGGAAAAAAGGTGCACATTACAGATTAATGTTATAATAATGAGCATTCAATGGGGGATACATCAAACATGTGCAAAATGCTTGACAAATAAATTCCCCAATATGTGAAAGCAGCAGACAAACAGGGGAATGTAGAATTACTGCACAAGACAACCAGACATCTTGTTCAAAAGAATAGTCAACACACATAATTATAGAAGTAGTAAATGCAAAAGTTGGCAAGAGCCTGACAAGGCTAAAAGTCTTTGATCAAGTATGTTGTCTGTGAAAAGTTAAATAAGAAGCATTGATTACTTGTTGGTTAAATGTAGAGATAAATATCTTGTTTAAAATCCACAGTCTATGGTATTGCAAGTACAATATATTCCTATTGAAAAAAACCCTACCTTTAGCTTCATCATTGAATCTTGGCATAACTTGTCTCCTCTTGCTGCTGTAACATCATCAAGCCCGATCAGCTTAGCCTTGTACCGAATACCATCCCCCTTAAAGCGTTTGATCAGACCTGTCTCGCTCCGATCCTGACCTGGAAGAAAAAGCAAGCAGAAAAGAACACTGTGACCTTGTCCAGTCTGCTATAATGAGTGCACACCAACAATACCAAGATGCTGTTGCTTTCTGGTTTTTAACACTTCCTGTAATCCTACTGTAGTTGTAGCACAATATACAGCAGTACAGCTACGATTTATTTTTTCAAGTATTAGTTTTAATATGACCCAGTACAAATAAACCGAGCGTCTAGTTTATAGCAGGATACTGAAATAATTACCTTTGTACCTTTGAACAGCAGGCAGCTGGTATCCTAAAACACAGACATCCTAAACGTCATGAAGCTTGCTTTTTAATAAGGACCATCAAAAAGTGTTATGGAGAAATACAATAGTTTGAAATGTTGAAGTCACAGTGATTTTGGGGGTTATGAATAAGATGTGTTCCTTGTTAAAGAAACTGACCATTTATAGTGGTCCTGACCCAGGCCAGAATCTCTAAAAATGATTTCTGTGTGATGGCTGTTTATCTCTCAGGTGAATGAAGCATGCATGGGCTGAGCCCAGTTCCTCATGGACTAGGGGTCTGGAGCTCAGCCAGGGGGTGATATGGACCCACACATGACTGAAATGTAACAGCTTCCACTCTACAGGGGTCGGGACACATGGCGGTGAAAGGGTTAATAGCACCTGTTATGGAGATTTTTCCTTCCAGCTGGTGATAATAAAGTGAGAGAGATTGAAAACTGACTCGATTTCACTGGAACACATCAAAGAGGCCCCCTTTTCCAACAGCATTCAAGAACAATCTTTTTTGCTACTTCGGTCGTATCCATCATTACTTACTCTGGAAGTCATGATTGGCTCCAAATAGCCATTGACATGAAGAGCACCTTATGATAAAGTGAAATTAATGAGCCTCTCACTGAAAGGGATACATGGCAGTGCACATCCAACCTATTTATTTTACCAGGCAAACCAAGAAAAATGAGGCTTTCCAATGAACTGCAATCATTAACCCCTCTATTATAACGTAACATACCGATAACCTGTGATTAGACCTGCTGCATTAATTCAGTGGACTTCTGATGCCTGGAATGAAGGGGGCCAGCTTCAGCGCTAAAGACGCAGCTGAAGGAAATGTTAATTGCAGGTGAAGAAGGCAAAGTCACTGCATTGGGGTTAGCAGACGTGCACTACCAAATTAATATTCACAGAGGGAAGTCAGTTTAAGTGGGCATAATCATGACCATGTGCTCTCCAAGTCACATGCAGTCTGAATTAGGCAGCATTCAGCAGAGACAACTGCACATTCAGCAGAGTTCAACATGCAATGATCACAGTCAATCAGTGACTCACCCTAAGGTTTTATCTTTCTGGGCTTTATGGCGTCGGGCAGGATAAACACTTGATTCTTTGTTCGATTAAATATATCAGTTGAACTTGTTAGCAAGGAAAATACTAAATACAGGTAACATTTTATAGTGTCTAATTACTGTTTATTTATATAGTAGCTACATAGTAAATAGTGTAGTGTACATGTGTACTTACACATAATTACAATGCTATTAAGCATAGCAATGTGCTTAATGTGTAAATCATTTTGCATGATATAACCCTGTTCCTAACCCTAACCCTTCCCCTAACCCTAACTCTAAACTTAACCTAAAATGCACAGTAATTAGAGACACATAGGGCCTGATTTTCAAAAGGGGCAAAATAAAACTAGGTTATTTAGCCCTTTTTCAAAACCAGGCCCTTAATGTAAAGTGTTACCCACTTACACATAAAGATGTACTATGACACATAGGATTTCTGCTCATTGCAGTGCAGAAACATGAAGATCATACAATGGTGATAGATGCCTATGGTATCAGAGACAGAACCCACGTTTTTATTGCAGCAACATGGAGTTTCAGAGTAATTCACAGCCAGCTACTATAAGCAAGTGACCATGCTAACAGTCTATATATAATGGTTTACTGACTGTCTAAGAGGTGGCTGGGCTTGTATAATACGTGGATGATAAGTCAGAGTGGCTCAGCTGCTGTTGGCCACTAGAATGGTGTTTGATAGTACAATAAAGTTGAAGCTGTTCTAACGTCTTAGTGTCCTTTTTGTGCTTACAGGCCACAGAGAATGGTTTCCATTGTGAGTCAGGGCAGGCAGATAATTACAGCATCATTGCAGTCAATAGTGGGCCTCGGGTTACTGATGCCTCCTGGGATAGGGAAGCCACTGTCTATTGTGCAGCATCCATCCGGCTGTCCTGCCCTCTGCCTTTATGTCTACGTGATAGCCTGTAGGCTGATATTCCTTTATTTATTTATTTATTTATATCTGTCTCCATCTTGCTGCTGTACGACACCATGTACTGTACAGTTATTTCCTCATCACCTCCTTGTGATAGCATGGGCATGTCTCAGACTCAGAACCACTGCCAACTACTCTGTCCTCCCACCCCAAAACTCATGTTGAATAATTACAAAAATCCATGCAATCCAACACTGAAATGAGAAAGGATGAAACACATGGAACATAGAACAGTGGACGGCAGTATAACATTACAAATGGTTCAGCACGCAGACTCGAGCACTGCGAGAGCCAGACACATTAAATCAGGTCACATCTGTGAAATCTATTTGTAACTAGTTGCTCCATTTGTTGTGTCTAACTATTAATGTTCACGCTATAGATGTGTAACCTTTGAATATTGGAATTATTCAATGCTTACTAACATAGACATTGGTATCATGTGCACTCATTTGCAGACATCAAATTAATTAGTTTCCTTACAATATAAGCAGACCAACATTTTGGTGGTAACAAGGCTTGCGTTTCCTTTTCCTGTTTCTGTATGTGGTTTAACACTCTGGGAGAATCGATACAAATAAGTGGAGAATCCGAGTGAAAGCAGCAGGGGGCTGCAGAGATCTGGGACCTGCTGTGATTTCTCATGCCAGCACTCACTAATGTTTAAAAAAGCATCTGACTTAACCAGGTACTGTACATTACACCTGGGGGGAGAGAGAGAAAGATGGCTACCACAGGGCGCGTGCCTATATGCTTCATTATAAGGTAAGGCTTGTTAGTTCTGTAGCTCATGTCTGAGGTGCTGCAAGAAGTGCAGAACCTGCTTTAGTCCTCAGGCACTGAATTTCATAGCGCTGCCTGGAAATCTGTGTTCTATTACTCTGCCAGGTCTTAGGGTTTATAAACTGCACTCTGTCATGGAGCGTTACCCTAGAGGCCCTGGGCCAGCTTTTTGGAGACTATGGTGAGCATATGTAGCATATGTACCAGAAGTCGATTGTAAAACACCTGCAGGCAGCAAATTAAGATTTCTATTATTTTGTTGTTTTTTGACTGCACAAAAAATAGATTCTGATCATAGCATTTTGCCTCCAGCATTTGCTGTAGGCAGACCTTACGGACTGAAAAAACAGAACCTGTCACCCAGCAACAAGGGTAACTGTTGATCAGGTTTTATTGTCTTGTTTTGATAAGCTTCTTCAGGGAGAAGTCATAAATGTCCTTGTAAGGTTTAAAACATTTAACAACCTCAGCTGGTAAATCTTTAGCACAATTAGATTTTCATTTGTATGAAATTGTAAAAAATCCAAATCCAAAAATATATATATATATATATATATATATATATATATATATATATATATATATATGTAACAGAAGAATATAGATATATATATAAAAAAACCCCAGGTCGGGTACCTTTGTGTCTGACAGACAAAAAAATTATACAGTTTGCAATTGATGAACCGTATGGAAAAATAACTCTATGTACATAACATGTACAAAAAAACCCCTCTTTCCTATCACATAAATTGAATGACAAAAGTGTTCCGTAATGATATATTTTAGGATGCGACATCAATGAGTAAGAAAAGGACTAATGTTTTTGACAACCCAAACAGTGAAACACCAAACGAGTGCTTGTCACTCCTGTTCATCAGATTAGTCGCTGACTAGACATTGCTTGGTAAGTAGACAAGACGTCTTTTTCAAAGTCCTAGTATGTGGGTGGCCAGCCTGGTGCCTCCACCAGTAACCTAAACAACAATATGATAGATTGCTGCATTTCAGCCACTGCAGTACTCTGTATGACATGAAGAGCTATGGAGACTAATCAAAGTGCTTTTTAAAAAGTAATGCTTTTAGGTTTTTCTAACAATATTTAAAATCTTAACATAGAATAAAAGCACATATAGTTTGTTGTAATATTAGCATTAATGTGCCTTTTTATTCAACAAACTATAAATTGCATATAGCCAAGGCAATCTGGGATGTTTCAAATACAATAGAAACTAAATAAGAGGAAGGTTATAATGAAAACCAGTAATAAACACATCTTCAGTCTAGACTTATTAAAGGAAAGTGTGTTGGCATGCCAGTTATTAATTGGAATGGAGTTCCACAGAAGAGAAGCTTGGTATTGTGGGATCTCAGAGTGCAGCTGGGTACACAGTGAGTCTCAAAGTCCCTGAAAGAAGGCGGCAAAAGGAACCCACAGCAAGCCAGTGCAAAAGTTTAAATTCTGGAGTGCTTCTGTGTTGAAAACTGGCGAGGTAATGTAGTTTGTAATTTAATATTTCAAAGGCAATAACATGTTTTCCATTGACAAGGACTACTCGTCATAAAAAACTCAAGTTCCTAATTAACTTCGAGCTGTCAGAAATATTAAGAGCTGACAGTCAAAATAATCTTTTTTTTTTCTTTTTCTCTGTCAGAAGAAAATGACAGTTAAAACAAATACAGCCATGCAGAAACTAACTGACAGGTCGTATTATGTAGCTCAGAGTACTCGACAATTCAAGCTGTTATTTTTATATAACGTCTTTCATAGTGGACCACCATCACAAAGTGCTTTACAAGATACAAGACTATGGTGTGTGAGCAATGCAGCAGCTGCAGAGTCACTTACAATAACGTCTCAAAAGACAGCACAAGGAGATTAAGTCTCTTGCTCAGGGTTGCACAATGAGTCTGAGCTGGGATTTGAACCGGGGACCTCCTTGGCAATCCTTAGTTCCCTAGCTGCCACAGGACAACAATGTAAAAATAGACACCAATCCTATTTTTTTCAGTGCTTCAGTGTTGCCCGTCGCATCCCAGGCAGTGTGAATGGCTCGTATTAAAATACATATTTTATTTTTTTTGTCGTGTTACGGTGTGTCGTACTACACATTCACTTGTCGCATTGCGTCTGCTGTAAAGAGGCCTTTAGGGTTATCATGATTTAAGTTGTTTAATGAAAGTAATGATGTTTTTGTATTAATTGCTTGTGTTTTACTTAACATAAAAGTGATTGAACAAACAATTAATTAATTAATATTTAATCTAATACAGCCCTGAGTTACTGTAACCAAGCTATACAAGAATTATACATTTAATTACAGCATTTAAAATTTGGAGGAATGGGATGTTACCTAATAGTATGAACCAGGGAATACCTGCCTATTATTAGGTATCACTGTCCAAACAAGGCAGGTCGTCATTATGAACTTTACGGTAAAAGGGTGAATGGATGTAAATGTAAATACATTTACTGCATGTGTAACTATCCAACATATAATAAATATATAATTATATATATATCCGACTGTCAATTTGCCATCACACATAGAATATGTCATAATGATGAGGAACAGACACCAATAGAGTCCACATTACATATATTCAGATATCTGTCACTCTTAACCTGCAACTAAGCTTGCAGCAATGGGTGAAGGAGAACTGAATACAGACTGCAAATAGAGCTATTCTTATACATGGAACAATGCAGAACCTGTTTGAATACGCCCCCCTTTTTAAATAGTTAAACTGCACAATGAACGAAACTCAGGGGCCTGTGGAGTAGAGACTGCCAGTCTAGATGTCCTTGTTTTCAGTTCAGCTCTTGACTCATGAGCCTCAGGCCAAATAACATCAGCTCCTCTTGCCTAGGGCTACCTAGCGATAAAACCTCAAGCAGTTCCACTTGAACTAAGATGTGACATTTCATTCGGATCTTCCTGACTTAGTAACTAACACACTGGGAACTCTGTGATATTGAATGTTTAACTGTTTTGAGCTCAGGGGAGGGCAGGATGTTCTCTAGACAGCACAGTTAAGTTCTGCTGTCCTGTCATTGTGGCAAGCATACCTATGCTTCTGCTACAGAATTAATTTTATTTATTTATGTGTTTCTCTGCCTACATACTTTGGTTTAGGAGGTGATGATTAATAACTAGTGACATGTATAGTGCCGTCATGTGCAAGCCTTGTGCATTGTGTATGACTGCAATGTGTTGGATTAAAATTCATTATACTGAGTGTGATTAAAGCTGAGGGAACACCAAGCCACTTTTTCAGGAACAATTGCTTGAAACTGGGAGACCTAGTTTTTGCTGTATCAAACCCCATCTCTCCTGGTGTGCCGTGCAGTGGCCTGAAGCCTAGTCTCCTGATACCAAGTTCCAAGTCACAAAGTGGCTTTCTGTTCCCTCAATTTAAGACTAGCGTGCCTTTTATTTGAGCAAAGATCGATATATCCTTTTAATCTCAAATTGCTCTGAACCGCTTCTTCCAAAGCCAAATGCTCTAAGAAGATCCACACCTCTAAACAATCTACTTAAAAATCAAATAAACCAACCCCCCCCAACTTTTAACTTAATCATAACCATAACTTTACTGTCAGATTGAAACATGCTCTATTCGGTCCTCCAGTGGGGAGGAATAAAATATTATTCTCAGTACAACAGCAGTTTGGATATTCCTGAAGCATTTACAATAGCATTGTCACTTGCCTGTTGTGAATGTGTCCTACTCTACCTCTGGATTGAATCTTCAAAGTAGTTACGAGAGGTGCATTGTGGGTTGCATTTCAAAGTCAGCAGCTTTGTTTCTCTCCACAAATTAATCATCCTATAGGCCTGGTTACCTGCGTCTTATTAACTGCTTTGATGTATTGCTTATCTAGCTCATCTATAGAAGGCAATCCTACTAGTTTCTCATCAGAAAACAGTCCAGTTCAGTATGCTTGGTGTCAGCAGTTTTCCAGCCCTCTTTGCTTTGTGCAAAGTCATTTTCAAACAATCGTCTAATCTGGAGCCAGAGTTTACAGAGAAGGTGTTCCGCATACTTCCACTGTAGGTTTACAGGATTGATGATTATCATTATTTTTATAAAATGTTTACATTTACAGCGTGAAAAAAAAAAAAAAAACAATGTATCAAAGCTAAAATGAATATGTCTGCCTTCCTGACCATTTGAGGAGGTAGCACATTATATTAAGGCGCTGCTTATTAATGTTTCATAAATATATAATATATGCTTAATAACTATGTTATAGAGTATTAATAAAGCATTATAGGTGGTTTATAACCATGTAAAACCATAGACAGAATTACATTTTTCTAAAGGGGGGAATTTTTAGCTACCTATTGTACTTTGGGATGTTTAAACAAAATTCTGTCTGTGGCTATTGCATAGTTATAACCCATCTATAATGCTTTATTAATACTCTATAAAATAGTTATTAAGCATCTATTATATATTTATACAACATTAATAAGCAGCACCTTAATATAAAGTGTTACCAAAATATCTAATCCTGGAAATAAATGTAGAACTATGACTCAGCCCTATACCTTGCCAGAGACAAATGAATTTGCTATTGCAAAATCGAGCATCCTAAAACTGACAGAATATAAAATAGCAATTTATCTTTTAAATCACTGAACGCCTTACCAAAGCACAGGGTGCTCACTGGTGGTTTAAATGAGACGTGTTATGAAAGCTGCTCGCTGCCCTGTGCTTGATATTTTGCTGCCCTTAAGACAGACCCCTGGTGTGTCTCTTTAGGTGCTCATTTCTCAGTCATCGCTATCCAGCCACACTGTAATGCACAAGGACAGCACTTTGTACTGAATCTGACTGCACACTAACAGCACTGAAGTGAAACTGCATCAGCAGGAGAGTTTTGTTCTGTGACATCAGGGGTACACTTGAAGCACCGGGCACTGAGACTGAAACTGTTACCTAATACATTTCAAACTGCATTAAGGAATTAACAGCACAGAAATACACACACACACACACACACACACACACACACACACACACACACACACACACACACACACACACGCACACACGCAACTTTTTGCTCAAAAAAGCCAACTTCCATTTCATTAATTTTAACATACAGTACCTTTGTCAAGGAAAGTGTGGAGGTACTTATAGGCTTTTATGCTATGGTAACTCGTTATTTCTATATAAATCTATGAATGTGTTTGTGGTGTCATTTACGACATAGTTAATCATTATTATGATGTATATACTGTACATATATGATATACTGTATTCTATCTATTTTCTAAACTGCATTTCTATCTCTTCAGCATACTGTCTACTAATTGATTCAGTAACTGTATTTTTCCGAGAGGGTCAGACTTTATCACTCAACCATATCAGAAGCTTCTATGACAGCATCTAAAAGTGTCTATAAAAGTGTCAATACACACCAATAGATATTTATCAGGATAACTGTGCACTTAGCTGTGCTTGCCAGTGACGGTGCATTGGGATTAGTGTGTTTCAAATGAATTAAAACAGTATTGACAATAGTTAAGGGACCTACACATTTAGTTCAGTGACAATACTCCTGATTTATTAGTAGACAGATTTTAAAGTAGGTAGCAACTGATGATAATTCCTTTTGACAGTAAATTAACAGTTTTTGAGTTCTGCTGCCAGCTCAGAGCAGACTGGCAGATTTACTAAGCTTTTGTTCCAGTGCTCCAGTGGAATAAAATAACTTTCAATTTAGTCTATTCAGCTGATCTTCCAAATGTCAGCAGCAGGTAATGGACACTCGGCTAGCCCACCTCTTCCTGCCCTCCACACTATCTGTCTTCTGCAGCCCTTATTACCATAGCAGAAAAGTAAACTGGCTTTAGAACAAAATAATTAATACTTTTTTTTAAACTACCAATTCCCTTGCATCTCCAACAGTGATAAGATAAAGGAGCGTAACGCAGAATGACTCATAATGCACAGCCATGCAAAAACAATTGCAATGTGTTGCAATACCTGCCTCTTATTTTCCAGGCTTGCATTACTGCCATACAGACTGCATAGTTTTTAGTGGTGGCACCTTTACACTGGGAGATGGTGTGGGACTGATGTCTCCAGCTGATGCACTGTGGCTTTCTTATAGTCCAGTGGGTAGATAAATCCTAGTTTGTTAAAACAAAAATGCCTTGGGGACAGGAGAGCGGCTGAATCACATAGTTTCTGAGAGTTAAGGTGTAATAAGTCCTATATTTTAACAGGTTGGATAACAAACACTAGAAAATAAGTCTGTTGACTGTTGTTGTATGGTTGCATTTTTTAAGTTATACATGGAGTTTGGAATGCTGGCACAAAAAAGTCTCTATCTAGCCAGATATAACCCAGCTTGCTTTATTTAAGATGCTTGCGTCCCCTTCGATGCAGTCAAACAGACTTATTCAAATCAAGCAACTGAACCTTCAGCAGAGGGTATGCAATCCCATGCTGCATGCTCAAGCAGACAAGCAGATGTTTTTCTTCAAAATACATCAATTAGTCATTCCACTAGGCCTGCTTAGGACCACAGTCTCTTTCTGCAGGAATCTGATTGATCACTGAGCAGCAAAGTTGTACAACCGGATACAAAGTAATCTCTGAGGCAAGTGTTACTTCCGAGTGACTGCAGAGGTCATGTCTGTCCCATACAACTGTTCAGAGGACGTGAAAACCAAGATGATAATGTACCCATCCACCGTGCCAGAATTGTGCGTGAATAGTTTGAGGAGCATGACAGAGACCTCAGGCAACTTCCACGGCTGTCACAATCCCCAGATATCAATCAAATTGAGAATGCTTGGGATGAGCTTGAATGATACATTCATCATCAGAGTTCTCTGCCAAGCTCTCTGCAAGAAATATTTATGACGAACACCTTCCAGCAGTTTGTAGAGTTTATGCCACATTGTGTCAAGGCTGTGATCAGGCCAGTGTACATTCCATTAGTTTGAAGGCTACAGTATCACAGGACTAGTGCAATGCATATATCAACACCTGATTTATTTACATTTTATCCATTTCTGAAGTGTGATCATTTAATGAATAACTGATTTTGTTAAATTGTCTGCTTCTGCAAAAACAGCATGTCTTGGAACATGCTGTGTGAATGTTAAGGGCAGCAGCTCTACTTCATGACTCTTATGTTCACACCCCAGTTGGGAAAGGGAAATACTGTACTGAATAATGAATGAAAAATGTACCGAAGGCTTTTGAAATTGACGCATTGAACTCTGTCAATTGTCAGATTGACAATTTTTTTGACCTAAAGCAAAATCTGGAAAAGGATGCCTGTTGAATTTGGTCTGTTGTTCCATTTGTGTAGATAACAACATTATATTTACACATGTGGTTGTGCATTTACATTGCAATTACTATGTTATCACACATCCATTGTAGTTAGAGACATTTCATGTAAAGTGTGAAAAATTATATTACAGTGCCCATCTTTTATATGAGGAAACCTTCAATAATAATATAATATCTTAAAAACTTTTCATTAAGCTTGATCATGTGATATGAGAAGCCTACATTTGTGTTACAACCCTGACACAGTTCCTAATATTACATTGATGTATAATTACAAGATAAAAACACATCAAATTTAGCTTTGATAGTTTATGCGACCCAAACTAAAGTAAGTGCCTGTAATAATGGCAAGTCCAGTTATTTATTATCCATGTTATTGTTTTGCTCCCTGTCATGACACGCACACGCACATACACACTTCAGCTCTTCATAGTTCAAAAGCAGCTCTTTTGTCTGGGAGTCTGCCTTTTAAACACACTTTTGAAGAGGCCTCTGAATACAAATCAACAAAGAAAAGAGTGAAAAAGACTTATTTCTCTCTGTTTGGTTGCAGCTCTATGCTGACTCTCTTTTTCAGATTTTTGCACTCCTGAAGCAAAGCAATACATGAAAGCAAGACACCAAGAGAGCAAATCTGTTCGAACCATCTGTTTCCTGCCAGCATGTATGTGAGGAGCATTTACACACGTTTTCAATCAATGCTTGTAATTGGTGTGCTAGAGCTGTGCTTGGAACCCTCATACAAAACAAGGACAGTCTAATCATGGTACCAATTACAGAATTACTGTACACTACGCAATAGTAAATACAATTAGAGATGTCTGATTAACTGGCATCACTAAATGCAAAGGAGTGAAACATTAAAACAACATGTTTGCTAAATAAAACAATAAGCAACAAGTAGGTTGCAACACTTCCAGTTATACTGTTCAGGATGATAATAAAAAGGACTAAAGGCGCAACCATAGGGAGTAAAATTGGATTAATAGGAAAAATAGCTATCTCTGCCAGCAGTGTAAAATAAAATAAATACATAAAACCCTATTTCTTTAGTTACCACTGGAAATGGACCAAGACTTTCTGAATAACTTTTGAGTGACAATCATTTTTACAAGCCCTGCATTTCTAAGCTGCCTGTAATTCTAGCGATTATGAAACAAATTCTAAAAAAAAAATAAAATAAATAACCAGAGGGAGTAATTTATTCATCTTGGTTGGCAATGGGTGGATTTGCTTCCCCAGTACAGATATTCTCTTTTCAGTTGAGGTTAAATAGCTGCCTCTGTTGCTTAACAAATAACCATTAGTGAGCAGCACACAGTCCTTTAAACTCAACACAAGATCCAATTTTTTTTTTTTTTTGCTTGTGTTTGGTTTAAAAAAAAAACAGAAATTTCAAGCATTCTGGAAAAAAAAGGTAAGAGGGTGGCTGTGAAGCAACAATCGCCATGGAAACCGGAGTTATCGATGCAGTCAAAAATCCAATCAAGCCACTGAAAAGATTTTTCTGGCAACATTATTGCAAATATCAAACAACACAGACACCAGTATATCTCTGTAATGCCAACTCTGTAAATCATTTAGTTTCCATCACCTGATCCACTGAAACATCAATTTCATGTTCATTTGTTATGGACTTTGGTGTCTCATTGGTCTTTGCTCTCATTTCCACGGCTCTCCACATTGCTCATGCATTTATACAACCAAACTTTAATGACACCCTCTCCATATCATCTCCAAGAATTGTGAAACTCAAATAACACTGCCGAGTGCCAACCTAATTAAAAGCCAAGTAGAGATATCAGAATCTGAATGAATTTTAAGGGGCCCTGGTAGAATAAACCACTTAACCCAACAATACATGTACTTTTATTTAAGATATATAGCTTGCCAAGATAAAATCTTGAGTTGATGTTTGCAGCGACATCACACAAAACTCTAATTTACAGCAACAACCCTTGTGCACTATGTCTACTCAAAAAACACTAAGCAGAGACTTGGAAAACAAACTGAAAAAAGCACACACCAGTAATAATGAAATTCAGAGAATGACAAAAAAAAACCCCAAAAAAACAAGAAGTTTTATCTTCAAACTAGACTGCAGAGAGTTCGTAGATTCATCCTCACCAGCTAACTGGGGACGACATATGCAAATGAACCGGAAGCGACATAAATTAGAACATCATTTGATCTTAAAAGAATTGTGCAGAAAATCAGAAAACAGATTGAAGGTGTATTTAACAGACAAGATAATCTAAAGACAGATTTCCATCTGCACCACAAAACAAGCCAAACTCACTCTCATCTCATTCCAAATCAGACTGGTTTTATCTGCAGTTTGCAATCTACAATTTAACCAGCAATGTACTGGACATTACCAAAGGTCACAGATGACCTGCATAATTGCTATTGCAATTGCATCAGAGATTTAAAACCTGCCTTTTGTGTCCTTCACTGAACGTTCATTAAGTAACATCCACCATCAGCTCGATTTGGAGAGATTGAGTTCTGCCAGCTCATGTTCCAAAATGGGACTAGCAATTGAAATCAATTTGATCTTGATGTGCTGCTGAAGAAAAGTCTGATTTCAAGACGCATTTCAAGTAAATTCTGCTGGCAGATGAAAACGCAGTATAAGAATCCTGGGCTAGAGCAATCACTCCACAGCTCTCAAAATACATCTTCCCATTCAATGTAAAGATTGTTTTCAAGCACCATCTTCATGGTCCTCTGATTCGCACAACACTTCTAACTTAATATTACAATCACAAGTAAAACAGAACTATCATCGTTCTGGAACACAAAGCCATTTCGCTTTCAAATAATATTAATAAAACTCAGAAAGTAAGAGTTTTACACCTCAGTGGCTTTTATTTACTATATGCGGTTCAGTGACACAGTTCAATATGATACAGCACAGGCTGACAGGATCATGAAGGGACCTGTCACCCCAGGGCTTTAATAGATTTTCAATATGTTCACAGATTGAAATGGAGTGACTAGGGGAGTAGGGCATTGTATAAGCAGCAGGCACCACCCTCACCTCCAAACCAAACACTCCCATGCACCCCCGAGCTCCTGGTAGAAAAGTTTACCATTCAGCAGCAAAGGCATGGCAAATTGCAAAGCATAGTGAAAGCATGGCAATGGTTAAAAATGGTAAATCATATTGAAAACCATGGTGTGGGAAAACTGCAGAATTACAGTGAAAGTTTGCAATGGTAACCATTCATTCAGGATGCTACAGGACCATTTCCAAGGGTTTGGGGAATCTCTCAAGTACCTTTAGAGTACTATAGCTTTTATTAATGACCACATGTAACACATAGCTAATGTATTTACTGGTAAGTGAGGGGAAGCTTTCTGGAGCTTTGATTTGGCCCACAGAGCAGTCCTTCAATCTTTAAAGAAGTCTGTTTTTATAAATAAAATACAGTTTGATCTTCATAAAACTGTTCTCTAACAACAGTCTAGGTAAGCTTCATTGATATTAAACTTGATATTATGAATACAAAATTTAAAAAATGACTAGTGCCCACTGTACTTTATGTTAAAAGTTGTATTCTTAAAGTATTTTTTCTTGGCTTAAATAGGTTTCACATAGGTTAAAAACAAATGCTTGAAAACATATAAAAACAAATTCCATTTAAGACTGCAAGTCTTGGTAATGCAGTTTGAATGGATTTTATCACTTCTCTTCCATTTTTTAATATTGCTCCCACCCCCTCGCTCTGCAGAAGCACTTAATTGATAATCACAGTGACAAACTACAAAGAGCTGTCCAGAGCCATGTCTGTGGGCAGCCCTGGTGCTGTCACAAGCCTTGAACAGGGCTTTGGAGGTAGGCAAAGTCTTCAGTTTCAGTTATAACTGGTAATGCCAAAACATGACAATCTGCCTTTTAATGACAGACCTGGACGTCCATGTCTGTTTTTGTCATTCGAACGACAGCACTGTAAACAAGGGGGTGGGGCTCTTACAGTCATTGTAGCTGACAAAATAATTTTATACATCTTTAACGTCTTAATTTTATACATCTTAAACATACCATTTTGCACTTCCACGCAGGCTGCATATGCCTCACATGTGCAGTTTTATGAGAAATGCATGTTGTAGCAAACAAGTATTGTCATATACAAACAGACATCTGGTACTGCACTAAGTTCTCAGTTTGCTTTCCTTGCCCTCCAGGATGTCTTCTGGATCAAAACATGTTACTGGCAGCAAAGCATGTCAGTCATTATGGGAAGCTTAGATTAGTTATTAACAGGAAAGAAGCTAGTGGAGGGATGGGGACAATCCCCCCCTCCCTCCAAGTGATTTGACCCAGGAAGTGCAAGACAGTCATAAAGCATGGCTTGCAAACAGATATGTCTTTACCCTAATGAAGTACCAGATATCATGTTTTAAACAACAACACCTGTTTTCCTTTCAAAGGTACACATTTGAGACCTATGTAATAAATGGATGTGAATCCACTTAAAAACATTAGGAATAATTTTTTTCAACTACAAATTACAACAACCCTTCATTAACAACCAATCATTAATCCTGGTACATGGAACAAAAAACAAGATTTAAGAGGCCAGCTAAGTTTATAAGGTAAAAATAAAAAATAAAAAAACAGAAAAATACCATTGGTAGGCAATACAGGATAATAATACTAGTTTATATAAAAGGTGAATGCTGTCTAAAGTTCTTTAAAAAACATACAATAATTTAAGCCATGCAGGTTTTCTCTGCTATCTAATCCTTCTATTCTGTAGCTCTAGTAACTGCACCATACAAACTCGAATACTGTAGTTTGTGAAGTATTTTATCCTGAAACGATTGCCATTTCTGTTAATAAGTGAAAGGAATGTGGTTCGAATCCTTTTCATGCTAATGAGCTTCTTTCATGCTGTAACGTGCACCTCCAGTCCTTTGCAAAGAATTTTTAGCTCTAGCTGAATGACGCAAGAAGCCTCTTTTGAGCAAATCTTAAGCTCTTTAGTGCACTGGGGCTGGTCTTAAAGAGTGTGTTTGGTGAAAACAGAAGGGAATATGTTTTCTGTGAGATCTGAACCGGGGTCAGGTTAAAGCTTGTGTTTGTAAAGATGAAAGAGGAAGTCTACTACGAAGCTTTGTGTGCAGAAGTGATTCTTGAAGAGTAAATATAACTGTGTTTGTCACAGTAACAAGACCACGGCAAGGATCAGAACAGATTTGTTAGCTGCCTTTGATGCTTGGTGTAAGTTAAATAGTGGCTATGTGTGGCTATGTTGTTCACTTACAATGAGGTACGAAGGGGGTTGAAATCATGCACAGAAGAGGAAAGCTTGATACAAGGCTTCTATCTTTCCTTCTAACTCTTGACCCACCAAACCACGGAGGTGGCATCTCATAGACAAATAAAATAATGAATGGGCCCTGTTCACAAACAGTTGTTGAAAAATAGTTTTTTATTAATAAAATGCAGTTTGACACAGATGAAATGGTTCTAGACTGCTGTCGTCTTATGAAACTACAGTCTAGAAACATTTCACCCAAACAAAATGTATTCCATCAGAAAGTGCTCCGTGAATATCAAACTTTTTGTTTTGCAGAGAAATAACTTGTGAACTCATGTTCATGCTCAATTTATTACTACATTATGGTTTCTCGATGACTGGTTACTAAAATTGTGCAGTCTACTTAATTCAGCTTTTAACTATTCAGTGTAGGCTTTCTGTTTGTTTCCATTGCACAGCCATAGTTTTAGCAGCAAACTCTCTCCTTGCAGTCTTTTCGCCACTCCGTGACGATGTAATATGAACCCAGGACAGCTCAACGGATCCACCACTATACCATCCTGCCCACAATCTTGGTGAATTAATGCCACATCCTAAAGCTTTGCAGGTGGATGGAATGAGACACAAATTTTTGTGACTGTCTGAATTTGAAACCAGGTTTCACAGCCTCCTACTAAAGCACCTCCTACTGCCCCCACAAATTGATCGTACAGCACAAGCAGAGCTATACCAAGAGACATCCTGGTAACACTTTACATTAGGTGTCCCTAATTACTGGTTAGGGTTAGGGTTAGAGTTAGGGTTCTATAATGCAAATAACAAAATAAATACATTGTAAATATGCATAATAACATTATAATTATGTTTAAGTGCACATGTATTATACTAAGTAACTACTATGTAAATACACAGAGGTGCTTCATGTAAAGTGTTACCGACAGTTGAATTGATGTTCAGTTCAGGTCAGCCATTGCGTTTGTCTTGGGAAGCACACAGCTCCTGTAAACTAGTGAGTGAGTGGAGCGACCCCCAGCGCCCCCCTTACCTTTCTTCTTGGACTCCTTTCTCGTGCTGGTTTTAACAGCTGGCTGGAGTTCCGTCTCTGTTGACATCCTATTGAATCCTTATTCCTCTTCAAACAGATCCAATAACACACACAGGCTCATTTAGAACTGCTCTCCAACAGACTGCGAATCAGTCCCTCAGATACTCTAGCCCAGACAGTGCATCTCAGTCACTCTCTTTGAGTGCTACATGAAAAAAGAAAAAAGAAAGAGACGATACAATGTTAAAGCATCCTCAGAACATTTGTATTGTGGAGGGGGGAGGGGGAGGTTAATCTCTTTATTTATTTTATTTGAACCTCCTTATAAACCCGCTTTAGATAAGTACACAAAGGTCCCCCTTAAACATGTGAATACAAATGTAGGAACAGAAACCCAATACTAGTCTCTTATCTTCGTAGGGTGCTTTGCAGAGGCACCAGGAGGTACAAATGCAGTTTTTTGTTACCAAAACCTTTATTCTTGCTGCCTTCATTGACAGACATTAGACTACAGACAGTGGCAGCATAGTCAGGGCAAACCCATACTCAGCTACATGATTTAAAATGTGCATTAATGAATGCAAATGAGTTTGTACATATTGCACCTTAATCGTTTGGGAAACCGTTTGAGGTCCAGGTACTCATGTACATGCTTTGCATGTACTGATTGACACAGGTTTCCATATGAACGTCTGCAAGGTATTCAAAAATCATCACACCTCTGAACCCCAACCAGCCCCCTGGAGAATTCTTTCAGGTTTGTTGACCTCTTTGATGTGCTAATTACTCTCACTTGAAATTTACATAATATTCAGTTCCAGTTGATTTATGGGTTCAAACAACATTGAACCTGATAAATAATGAAAGGAGTGCAGAATATGAATAATAGCTGCATATATCATAATTTAGATTTATAATATCACAACCAATAGAGTTAATAAGTCACTTGCTAGGTTAGGTTCTTCAGTACTGCAAACAGTATATATACTTGACAGTATTTTTGTTTTACATGTACTGATGCAGAGAAGCTAAGCCCAGCATTAAAAACTGCAAAAAAACAATTAATTAAAAAATATAATTACATTTACCATTTCAGGACTCAATATTGCATATATTATAGGCTCCCCGTGCTTGCAACTTAGATTAAAACAACAACAACAACAACAAACGTTTAAACAAAATGCATTAAGATCTTGCAAGGGCTTAGTGTAGAGTCTGGAGGCACATATCAGGCTCATTCAGCAGTGCTGTGTCTGAGAATTTTCTCACTGCCAAAACCAGTCTTCTAAACGAGTTCTGTGCCTATCCAGTCTGCAGTCACGGTCATTGGCCTTCAGCAGGAGATTAGGTGACAGCTCTTTTCACTGTAAACCATCCCTTAATAGTTTCTTTTCATGTCAGACAAAACTCCACACACGGTGAAAGTCGATAACAAACCAAATATTTTGGCACTTTTTTTTTTTTTTTTTTTTTGAAGGCATATTTAGTTCTTAAAAAACGTGTTTTACAAAGTGGGGACACAACGTCGTTTTTTCAGAAGTTTCTATCTTTGTGGGGACATTTTCTCAAATTTTGTCCGCACAATGATAGTAATACCTGCCCACACACTCACACACACACACACACACACACACACATACACACACTAGCTGTTTGAAAGCAGAAACAAGGTAATTTTTAAACTAGGCAGTCCTGTCCTACGAGAGAAGCCATATTTTCTGCAGAAAAGTTGTGCCTGAACTACCTATTTAAATGTTCACACTGTTTGGAAACATACCAGTTTTCACTTGCAGCTTAATGTTGTAGGAGGAATTAGTTAATGGTATTTCACCTTGGCTAGACACACACAAATTACTGTTCTACAATAAAAAGGCGACAGATGCACAACCCACTTATTAAAAGGTATATCTTCTGTGTTTAAATTTACCAATATCCAGAAATGTATTTTTGGATCAGTGAAGATGAAAAACCCTCAAATAGATTTTTGTTTTTTTGTTTTGATATTACTTACTGTACGAAAACACAAGCAGTGGACTGGGAATCGGTGAGCACATCGACAACAAGCAGTTTATTCTGAATAAATCGTCTTTTATTAGCTGCGTGGGGGGTGCCAGGATTACTTAAAAGCATGCATATTATGGGCATCATTAGCACGGTGCTCTCAGAATGAGCCATCCTGCAAATGCAGGATGTTCAGAGTTGGCCGATGAGTGCTGAGCAGCTGGCTTCCAGTTTCAGTAGCAATTCTATGTTTTATAAGCCCTGGATCCCATTGTAGAAGTCTGTCTTTAGAATAAAAGAAGTAATCAATCAAAATAGACAGTACAGTAGAACTCACACGTTCCATACTCCCTGCTGTAAGGCTAGTAATTACAGCAATCTTTTATATGGCAGGGTTGGGCAATATCATATGTAACCTCAAAATGTTAAAACTATGCTGAAGGAAGAAAAAGTTTGCCTACTTGACTTACAGCAGTTTCTTGTAGTTTTACCTGGCTCTCCCTGTCCATTCTGTTGAAAGATGTTGATTGAACAGGGTCCTTAATAATGCAATAGATTTTCAACAGGATCAATTCAGTTACAAAGAACTGGATGAATAAGAGTCCTGAAGTCTATGCATTTTGTATCAGACTATATATAGTAAAGAAAACATTTAAAGCAAAATCAAAGTTTTGGAATATGAGCATTTTACTTTTTAATATCGAAACAAAAAACAGCATCAAACAACAACCAGCTTTGTAGCTAGTGTATTATATTAAGTACCAGTGCGTGTGAATTTAGTCTATGCCTATTCTTCAAATCAGTGCTATCTAGGTCACAATGGCACTCAATCTGTTCTTTTATTTGACAGCTTTCATTGTCTTGTCTTAATTTAGGTCAGAGTTAATACACACCATTCATTCCACCAAGTACTCCAAGATTTGCAAGATGCAATGCATCACGCCCAAGTTATGATAACGTCACTCATCGTGTCAGTTTAATCATCCTGGTTTTAACCACCACATAAGGAAAACTCATGTAGATCCTGCAGCCTACAGTATGAGCTACCCTGTGCTTGCTTCCTAACACGGATAACAGGAAGATCTTGTTGAAGATCTTGCACCAAATTCCTTTACTCCCAATGGACACAGCATTGCTGTGACTGAATGCAGAAGCAAGTTATGTAGCAGAGCCGTTCTGAAAAAGCACACCATGAAGTACTACACTGTCATAGATTATTTAGTTTTTTTTCTACCTTCATTTGATCCTTTATCCGTTAAGTGCATGCAAAAGGGAAGCTCAATGAGTTTATCAGGTTTATTACAGGGAAGGGTTTGACAACCAGAACGAGAGTCACAGACCAATTTCTCTGAACAGAGACAGGAGGTGTAACTTGGAAAGCAGGACTTGGCACAGTGACTCCTCCCGCACTGGGATGGAACAGGAGGTTAGACTATCTTTAAGCAGGCCTGTTTGGCTTTTGTGACAAGAAATTAATAT
Source organism: Polyodon spathula (assembly GCF_017654505.1). Taxonomy (NCBI): domain Eukaryota; kingdom Metazoa; phylum Chordata; class Actinopteri; order Acipenseriformes; family Polyodontidae; genus Polyodon; species Polyodon spathula. Next base: position 2,388,766 of record NC_054547.1, on the reverse strand, counting down.
GGCTATTGATTAAAAAGCTGAGGCAGGGTAGAGTCGGCTGCCAACTGTGCCTGGAGGGAACGGGCCTCTACTCTCATTGTGGGGACTTCTCCTTCCTGGACAATTGTCAGGTCACAGATTCCTGCAAGTGTTTTACACCTTACTAGGCAGTATAGAGGGCTTGGACAGCATGGCTTTGGCCTGAATGATTTGTTTGAAGGTGTGATGCATGCAGTTTATCTAGGTAGCTCTACAACCTTTCAATGGTTTTATGACAGTTTTTTTGTTTTTAGTTTGAATTATTGCTGTGGATATTTTTTTTTTGTCTAGTCCCTGGCTATATCAAAGCATGTTTGTGCAACCTGTCCGGCTGGCAATTAGTAAAACAGTACACAGGAAAACAGGCTGGTTTATGATCTATTTATTTTAGCTGTCCTGAGATTTGGGTCTTAGTGCTAGAAAGCCAAAGCTTAGATGTTGCAGAGGAATGAGGGCTGGCGCAGGGCTCCTGGATTTGCAGTTTTAGAATGGGTCAGCTGTGGCAGGGCTGAGAGGTCCTGTAGTTGTGATGTAAATGAGCTTGTGCAATCCTAGCTGTGGTTAAGGCAGTACACATACATATAAGAAAATAACATGAGAGAGGTTCCAAACGAGAGGAGGCCATTCGGCTCATCTTGCTCGTTTGCTTATTAGTAGCTTATTGATCTCATCAAGCAGCTTCTGAAGGGTGTCAGCTTCAACATTACTGGGCGAGTTGGTTCCAGACTCCCACAATTCTCTGTCCTTTTTTCTTTTTTCATATCAAAAAAGTCCCCTGGGTCAACATTGTCAATACCTTTTAGAATTTTGAATGCTTGAATCAGATCATTGGTAGTCTTCTTTGTTCAAGACTGAATAGATTAAATTCTGTATACAATGTATCTTTCATACTTCAAATATGTAGTGGCATGGTACTAACACAACCATACTTGCAAACACTGTGTTATTTTATTATTATGTGTATTTAAGAGATTCAGCATTATTTTCAAAGGGTGCAAAGTTAGGACTGCCACTGTTAATCTTGCATATATTAACTACACCTAACCAGGTACAAACTTGCATTGTGAATAAATTGTGCACACACTTCTACAGCTAAAAGTGTAGGAGTTACCAGAGATATAAACACACATCCACACACACACACACACACACACACACACACACACACACACACACACACACACACACACACACACATACATATAATATAAGATATATATATATATATATATATATATATATATATATATATATATATATATATATATATATTCACATCAGATTATGAAATCGGTAGTCTGAAATCTCTGTCATGTTGCAGAGCAGCACTTTTTAATCAGATGGAGAGATTTTTATGTAAAGTCTGGGGTTCTGGCAGTTAAATCATTGTATATCTGTCTATGCTTTTTAACCTGGGGTTAGGTACTGCAATTCCACAGTCAGTCTATCCCTGACAGCACTGATAAATGCAGGTTGCATTCCCAATGGCTAATGCAGATCACCTTTTATTTCAGCGAGAGACAAAGACAGTGCCAAAGCAATTAAAATAAACTCTTGTTAGCCAAAAAATATGAAGAGTTGCATTGTATTGATTTGTATTCAGCTAAACCTATTCCAGGCCAGTAAACTATGGCTTATTTGAGGTTTAATAGGCAAGATTCTGTTTTCATTAGCTGTGGGAAGTGCATCCCTAAGTGACTTTGACACACGGTTTCACTTTAACACATTTTTTAATAGGCAACTATTGACATCCCTCCCTTGATCTTAAACAGCTTAACTCCAATATCTAGAGGCAAAAAAAGAGCAGCAGAAACAAGAGCAACATGCAGAGACCCTTTCAGTACCAGAACTGTAAAGAGCTGAATGAACTTTCTTAAAATGTAATGCCATTCCTATCAACTTTAGAAGCATAACCCTGAGACAAACATCTATTTACAGCGTTATAACAAATCGCTACTTGCTGCTTCATGGATCAAGAAAAAATAAAGAAAGATTCCACAAAAATAACAATGAAGGTATTTGCTTAAATTAAAACAAATACAACCCACAAAATGAAAAACTGTCAATGCAACACAATACTCATAAGTAAAGATGACTGAACAATGCTTCCTTTTATGTCCAAACAGCTGCTGTACAATAAATAATTTGCCATTTTTACATTACCAGTCAGCTCCACTTTGTTTTCTGAATCGCAACCAAGTGAGAGAATTTCTAATCGAATGTCTTTTCTGTTATTCTTCACAGGCAGCTTTGTGACTGAAGTGGTGGAGCAGAATCAGCCAGGCAGAGAGAGAGAGAGAGAGAGAGAGAGAGAGAGAGAGAGAGAGAGAGAGAGAGAGAGAGAGAGAGAGAGAGAGAGAGAGAGAGAGAGAGAGAGAGAGAGAGAGAGCAAAGTTCCCTTAATAGCTGTGATTACAGCTCAGTTAAATGATTCTTCAAGTGAGACTCTAACCACCGTCAACATATTTCACACATAGGTGATACCAATCACTAAACCTACATTATAAATAATCTACTAAAACAAAACTCTTAGTGGCAGCTATTAAAGACACCAGCTAGCACTAATCTTGGACTTCATGTTGTTTCATTGACCGCATCTAAATGATTTCAATTACAGTAATGCATCTTACAATAGCAATGATGAAAACATTTGTTTTAAGTTACACGGTTATTCATTGAACAGATTTGTATTCACCCTTGTTCCTTGAGGCAACAAGTCTCAATGTGATAAAGACGTAT